>NW_027136300.1:249277-549277 GCF_039906515.1 Pseudorca crassidens
GTGTTTCCTGAAACATCTAAAAAACAAAGCAACAGAGCCTAGGGCACTTCCACTTATGGTCCTATAGCTTAGGGAAATTAAAATCAAAAAGACACAGCCACCCCAAAGTTTGGGACACCTCTGTTTACAAGAACCTCGTTTACCATACAAGCTCAATATCACAGAAAGTGAAAAATGGATAAAGAACTTGTGGTACTTACGTACAATGCAGTATCACTCAGCAATGAAATCTATGTCATCAGGCCCGTAGAAGCATAATGAGTGGATTCAGGTATGATGATTCTAACTGAAATAAGTCACACAGAAAAAGAAACATCATAAGATATCAGTAATACACGGAATGTAAACTTGGCTACACAGGAACTGAATTACAGAACAGAACAGGGTCTCAAATTTAGAAAACCAATTTATGCTTGCTTAAGGGGAAAGGTGAGTTGGGGTGCTGCATAAAACCAGAGATTGAAATGAGCACAGATAAAGTTCCTTAAGCCAAATATGTAACAGACAAGAGCTACTCCTTGCTCAACGAAATGGACTCAACACCCCATATTAAACGCCTAAGAATGTACCTGACTAATAAGTATTTTAAAACCTATGCATTGCTACGTCTCCGAAAGAGAATCAAGCGTGTGTACACGGGCATAAACGCAGCAGTGATAGGATTGGAGAGGTTCGGTGAGCAAATGAATACCTTTTGAAGTCATATTGCATGGTACCCATTCCACGGGTCTCAACTCTCCAGGTTTCAGGGATTCTTCCTTCAGCTAAAACATGCATGTGGAACCCAGAGTATGATCAACAATGTGATCGGGAGATGTGTTCCAATATGTCTCAGGTTTCGTCCCCTGGTACTCGGGTGCAACATTCCAGACGCTTTACTAACACTCTCCCGACTTGGAGAGTCAGTACCTTTAACCTCCTATTTGGCCCAGTTTGCAATTTCTGTGGAAGATGAACAGGAATAGGGAGAACCAATGAGAGACAAGCTGGTGGTGTCTGGACGGGCAAATTTAACTCTCATTTCCCACCAGGAAGAGGAAATAACCAAAGGCTCAGCGTGCCGTGCCGGAACCAGATTAGGGCCTGAAGCCATCCTGCGGTGTTGCGGCCAGCTCACAAGAAAGCGAGTTGAAGAAAGGAGCTCAGGGGCACTGTAATTCACAAACCTGCAGAGTTATAAATGACAGCTATCGTCCAAAAATATACTGAAGTAAGGCTGCTAAGAGGACTTCAAAGCGGGGCAGAATTGCAGGAAACCGATTTCAGGAGGTAGAGTGGAATTGCATTGAAAGCATAGGAAAAGAGGCAGAACGTCCACAATGATGCACTTGGCCAAAAAGGGCGTATGTGTTTTTTCCTGAATATATTCAGGAAAAAACGCATACACCCTTTTTGGCCAACCAAGCAAGCTTGCAAAGGAAATCTGCAGTACAGTGAAGTCTCACTTCCCCCTGGTCAAAAGGGCCATCTGAAAAAAGTGTAAAATCCAGAAAGGCAGGACAGGCCATGGAGAACTGGGAGCCTTGTTATGCTGATGGGCGGGATGTAAATTGCCAACAGACACTCGGGAGAAGTGTATGGTGTTTCCTGAAACATCTAAAAAACAAAGCAACAGAGCCTAGGGCACTTCCACTTATGGTCCTATAGCTTAGGGAAATTAAAATCAAAAAGACACAGCCACCCCAATGTTTGGGACGGCTCTGTTTACAAGAACCTCGTTTATGGTACAAGTTCAATATCGCAGAAAGTGAAAAATGGATAAAGAAGTTTTGGTACTTATGTACAATGCAAAATCACTCAGCCATGAAATCTATGTCATCAGGCCCGTAGCAGCATAATGAGTGGATTCAGGTATGATGATTCTAACTGAAATAAGTCACACAGAAAAAGAAACATCATAAGATATCACTAATACACGGAATGTGAACTTGGCTACACATGAACTGAATTACAAAACAGAACAGGGTCTCAAGTTTAGAAAACCAACTTATGCTTGCTTAAGGGGGAAAGTGAGTTTGGGTGCTGCATAAAACCAGAGTTTGAAATTAGCACAGATACCATTCAATAAGCCAAATATGTAATAGACAAGACCTACCCCTTGCTCAACAAAATGGACTCAACCATGAGGTATCACCTCACACCTGATAGAATGGGCATCATGAGAAAATCTACAAACAAAAATGCTGGAAAGGGTGTGGAGAAAAGGAACCCTCTTCCACTATTGTTGGGAATATAAATTGATACAGTCACTACGGAGAACAATATGGAGTTTCTTAAGAAACTAACAGTAGAATTACCATATGATACAGCAATCCCAGTACTGGACATATACCCAGACAAAACCATAAATCAAAACGAGACATTCACCGCAATGTTCATTGTATCACTATTTACAATATCGAGGTAATGGAAGCAACCTAAATGCCCACAGACAGACGAATGCATAAAGCTGTGGTACATATATAAAATGGAATATTACTAAGCCATGAAAAGGAATGAAATTGGGTCATTTGTAGAGACGTCGATGGATCTAGAGACTGTCATACAGAGTGAAGAAAGTCAGAAAGAGAAAAACAAATCTTGTATATTCATGCATATATGTGGAACCTAGAAAAACTGTACAGATTAACCATTTTGCAAGGCATAAATAGAGCAACAGATGTAGACAACAAATGTATGGACAACAAGGGGGGAAAGCTGTTGGGGGGGTGGTGGTGGGAGGAGTTGAGAGACTGGGATTGGCATGTATACATTTATATGTATAAAATAGATAACCAATAAGAACCTGCTGTATAAAAATATAAAATAAAATTCAAAATTAAAAAGAAATAAAATTTAAAAAATAAAACAGAAAAAACAATTATTCCCTTCACATACATGTATTTATATGAATAAATTATTTCCATGCTTATATCTGTAAATACAAAAAAGAGGAATAAAATCTACCTTGAAGCAAAAACGAAAAAGAGAAAAAAAACACAGAACCCACCAGTTCCACAGAAGAAAACCGTATCAGGGCACTTGCTCCAGTTGTAAACAATTCTGAAGTTGGCCAGTGGTGGGGAATCGTCTCCCATTCAGCCAGCAGCCCCCACGCAACAAGCGTCCTCATTGCAAAGCTGGGGCACCGTGCCGAGGCATCTGTGAGTAAACGTGAGCTGAGCCCCAGGCCAGTTGCTGCTGAACTATTCCCACCCGTCCCAGGTAAAACACCTGAATATATACAAGGACTTGAAAGCCTAGAGGAAGGGCCATAGAGCCACACGAGTGACAGCATGCCGGCCGACTTGGTGCCTGCAGGCCAGCCAGGATGGTCCTGGCCCTGGGTGCTCTTCTGGAAGATTTCCATTTCCCTGACTGAGATACCCGTCCTGTCCCTGCCCCCACTGCTTTTTTCCTTCCTCACCTCTGCCCAGGGAGAAATTCCAGCAGCAGGTATGGGTGACACATCCTCTTCTTTAGCAGGTGGCAGCCTGGCAACTGCTGCAGAAAGTCCAGCAGAGCCCCACTCACACTGGGCCACCCACAAAGCCGTGGCCTCTCACTCCCTCCCACCAGCCCAGCCCCGAGACTGCTGACAGGGCAGAGAAAATGGCGTCAGGCACGGCTGCAGGGGCTCTTGCTGCCTGGAGTGGTATTTATATTGATCTCAACCCAGGCACACCTGGGGAGGGCTGGCCCGCACGGTAAGGCTGCCCAGGTCAGCCAATCATCACCCCTCAGGGGCTCACAGTTGCAGAAAATGGAACTTGCTGAACCGGCCAGGTCCAAGGAACAGGTGTGGGCTCCTGAGAGTCAGGATAGACAAGGGGCTGCAGCTTTGGCTTGTTTTCTAATCATTTTATCTGGCCCATGAGTGGGAGACAACTTCAAGAAAACCCTCTCCTTATGAGAGGAACCCAGGAGTCAGGGAGAGGAGGGGTGGGTGGTGGTTGGAGACAGAGGCCTGGTGCCCCGGGTGCAGTGGAAGTCTCTGGAAGACCAGGTGGAGGGAGGCCGCACAGAGTGATGCCCAGGGTCACAGACCTGTCGCAGCTGCTGTTTGTTAGTTCAAGTCCTGCTCTGAGGTGCTCTGTGTCAGCTCTGAGCGACAGGTGAGCTGGGGGTGCTCTGCAATGAGGGCTATGTGCACGGTTCCTGTGTGCCCAGCCCTGCCACGGTACCTGCAAGGGTAGCTCTGTATCCTGGGAAGGGCCTGACCACGAGAGCCCCGTGGGCTGGGGTGGGGGTGGGGTACCTGCCCAGGTGAGCTCCATATTCTGGGATTGGTCTGACCACGAGAGCCCCATGGGCTGCTGGGGACCTGGTAAAGGATGTCAGGACAGTCAGTGAAGCCACCGAGGATATACCTCCAGTTGCTCCTAATTCCTACACCCTGCTGGTCATTCTACCAACCACCAGGACATGGTATTCTGTATTAGTCTTCAATGATGCCTTCTTTTGTATTCCATTAGTCCCAGAGTCACAAGAAATTTTGGCTTGTGAGTGGCAGGACTCAACATACAACTAAAACAATACTTCCAGGCCGTCTTGCCCCAAGGGTGCAAAAATTCCCACACCATCTTTGGGGAAAGCTTAGCTAAAGACCTAAAAGTTCTACCTCTGGAAAAGGAAACCCTCCTTCAGTACGCAGACGACATTCTGATCGCCAGCCCTACTAAGGCGGCCTCTGAACTACCAAGCCAATAAAGGATAGAAGTTGTCCAAGAAAAAGCTCAAATATCACAGACTGCAGTGACCTGCCTGGGCTTCATTCTCACAGAAGGTCGGAGAAGCCCATCCCAGGAAAGGGAAGAAACCATTTGCAGCCTTACCCCTTTCTAAAACTAGAAGACAGCTTAGGGGTTCCTGGGGAGGCCAGGGTTTGCTGCTTCTGGATCCCTAACTACAGTCTACTAGCTGGGCCTCTATATGAAACACTGAAAGGAAAAGATGATGATCCTTTTGAATAGAATCCAGAAGTGGCCTTTCAAGAATGGAAAGAGCAGTCAATTCAGACCCTTGCCCTGGAACTCCCTAATTTAGCTAAACCCTTTGACCTTTACATTCCCGGTGAAAGGTGAATCGCCATTGGAGAATTAGTGCAAAAACTGGGACCACTTGAAATGGAACAATGCAAGAATGCCATCCAGGTAGGATAAACTACGGTCACCAAGGGGCTTGGCCCACTGCCGCATCTGGCCAAGATACTGGCGGTATCTAAAAACCTGGAAATCAGCAGCCCAAAAGGCCACCTCCCTCCTAAGGGAAAAGGACCCCACGTGGTGATCCTAACCACCAACCATGCCCTGAAGTTGCAGGGTTCGCTCCGTGGGCACACCGACCTCGAGTGAGGAGGCCCTCCAACTCCAACATCCAGAGAGATAACCGGGGGCAACAGGGCACCATGACGATTCGTGTGAACATCACTTGACCTGGAGTTTCTCTCATAAAACAACAAGAGTGTGTCCCAAAAGAGCAGACTACTGCTTGCAGGACTTACTGTACCCAGAGGGGAGCTAATAATCTTGGCGGGGGAACCGTATATCACACTGTCACCATAGAAAAGCCTACAGACACCGTGATGATGGTGGCCAATAAGACCGGCTGGACTCCTGTTTACTTCAAAAGGCTGTTGACTCAGTGGTCATCATGGTCCTTGATCACCACTGACCCTGGACTGTCTGGGAGTTGAGCGGGCAGGGCTCTGACACCTGGTGCTGTTTGTACGTTAATTCAGGGGCCTAACTGAAGAAAGCGCAGACTACTGGTCAGAGCATCTAGGCTGGCAGAAACGGTCAGCCTAAGGTGGCCGAACAAATGTGGGGCGGGGTGAAACCGGCCCCCACAGCGTCTCTGCACATCTCTTTCCTGGACCCTTAAAGGTCATTAGAATCTATAACACTTCCAATGCTGGTGCTCAGGTGGACGAGCAGGGAGGCAGGGGACCTGGGGACAATCAACGTCACCTGGAGGCTGCTGGAGAGAAGCTCTGACCCTCGCCCCCGGGTATTAGGGCTCCCAACTCAGCACTCAGCAGTTACAGAAGAAGTGTCTGCACCCTCAGCACTCCAAGAATGAGGAACGGGACAAAAGGCAGAGGAGGGGTTTGTCCCCAGCAAAGCCCATTAAAAATCCCTGGGAGATAAAAATAGAATCTGGGCAATAAAGTCAAGTCTAACCTTTTTTATCCTTTGTGCTTTGTCTAATTTCACGTGCTCCTAGGGTCCCGCATGCAGAGGTTCCACACCTGGCACTTCAGACCAGATTTCCTAGTGCAGAATGGCTGGGTCGACACCTCAGTTCCTGGGGCCCAGTGCAGACTCCGCGATATAGAGCCTGAGCTGCAGCCAACCTGGCCCTCGAGAGCTCCGCCCCCTCCCTCCCACTGACTCTGACAGGATCTCTACACAGCAGCCCAGCCCACAGCCCACGGGGTAGTGCATGCTCTCACCTCTCCATTCTCTGATCAAAATATAAAGTTTCCTTTGCTTGTGAACCAAACTCAGTCTCGATCTGTTGGCCCCAATGACACTGGGCAGGGGGACACTTGTTGGGGTCCACTCTGGAGGATCAGTAACAGAAATTGAGACTATTGTAACCTCAATGAACAGATGTGTGAGCCAAACTGTAGTTAACATAGAACAGTGTATAAGGCTCGGGTAAAATAAGATGTTTCTAACACTTCCATTTGATATTTCCATCACTTTATTATAAGCAAGTTCAGTGAAAAGGTTTGTCTTATTTGTCAGGTCAATATTAGAGAAACGAAGTGATTTCTTTCCAAGGATGTACATCTAATAATCTTGGTTAAAGCTTCAATCTTGTTTTAAATGCTTTTCCATTGAAAATGATACCTCTCTTTCAGCTCCCCCATTTCTGAGAAGTATAAAATCTTATAATTTATTATTACCAAAGGGGAAAGGTGGGAGGAGGGATAAATTAACAGTTTGGGATTAACACATACACACTGCTATGTATAAAATAGATCATCAACAAGGAACTACTGTATAGCACAGGGAACTACACTCAACATTTTGCAATAACCTATAAGGGGAAATAATCTGAAAAAGAATAGATATTTTTATTGACATCATCTATCAATGACAGTTAAAGTGTAACCTAAGGGAAGCTGGTGGTGAGTGCTTCTGACCCTGAAGACTTCAATCATCTAAAGTTTGGACTCTGCCTACTTCCCAAGGCCCTTAATGAACATATGTGTAGCCGTAGCTTAAAAAATTCCCCAGTTTGGGTTTCGGGGAGACACTGATTTTGAAAAAGCCCTGGTGTTCTCCTTACATGAATGGGACTCTTCCTACTGCTAAAACATGTCTGTCACACCCAGAGGATGGTATACCGTCTGATCGGGAAGAGTTTGGAAAAGGCATCTCATCTCCTCATCTCCTGGTGCTCGGGTTCACCCCTCCAGCGTCTTTACTAACAGTCTCCCCACTTGGAGATGTCAGCACTGTCAACATCCTGTTGCGTACAGTTTGGAATTTGTCCAGAGGATGAAGCGGAAGGATGAGGAACAATGAGAGACAAGTCCTAGGTGTTCAGACAGGCACATGTCACTCTAATTTCCAATCAGGAAGACGAATTGACCAAAGGCTAGGGTTGCCCATGGAAACAGTATAGGGCTTGAGGAAATCCCGCTGCTTTGTGGCCAGTTCCCATAAACACAAGTTGAACAATGGAACTCAGGGGCAGTAAAATTCACAAAACTGCAGAGTTGAAAATATCCATCACTGAAAAATGTCTTGAGGAAAGTCAGAGAAAAGGACTTGTAAGCAAGGGAGAATGGCAGGAAAGGGATTTGAGGAGGTAGAAAGGACTCGCCATTAAGCACAAGAAAAGGAGCTGAACATTGCCAACATTGCAGTTGGCCAAAAAGGGTGTATGCGTTTTTTTCTGTATATATTCAAGAAAAGGGCATACACTTTTTTAGCCAACCAAACAGGTGGGCACTGGAAGTCAATACTACAAAAGATATCACTTCGCATCAGTCAGAAGAGCCATCCTCATAAAGCGTAAACAACAGAAATGCAGGACAGGGCAAGGAGAAGAGGGAGCCCTGTGAGACTTATAGTGGAAATGTATATTGCCAACGGCCATTCTGGAGAAGTGTATTGTGTTTACTAAAACATCTAAAAAATGAGCTACAGAGCATAGGGCACTTGCACTCATGGGCGTATATCTTGAGAAAAACAAAAATCGAGAGGACACAGGCACCCCAATGTTTACCCCCTCTCTGTTTAAAAGATACTCAACTAGGATATAACTTAAATGTCTCTGGAGGGAAAAAATGGGTAGAGATGTGGTACTTAGGTAGAGTGGAATATTATTCAGCCTGGAAATCAATGAAATATGGCCAGTTGTAACAACTCTGGAGGAGTTACGTATGATCTTTCTAAGTGACATAATTCAAAAAGAAAAAGACACATATCATAAGATATCACTTAAAGGTGGAATCCAAAATGGCTACACATGAAATAAATTACAAAACAAAAACATAGTCAAATATGTAGAAAACACGCATAAGGCTGCTAAACGGGAAAGGTGGGGAGGGGTGAGGCATCACCCAAGAGGTTGAAATTAGCAAAGATACCATTCCAAATACCAAACTGATAATCAACAAGGCCTACACGGTAGCTAAAAGAACTGCACTCAGCACACTCAAGTCACCGGAAAAGAATATATACGACTGGTAAGAATCTGAAAAAGAATTTACTGATGTCTCTCTGTACGTGAATCAAGTGGATGTACAGCAGCAAGAAACAGAGCTTTGAAAATCAGCTGTAACCAATATAGTAATAAATTGAAAAAAATAAACGACAGAGAGACAGAGAAAACCTCTTACAACTTTTCCTCAGGGCCGGTGATGCAACATGGATTGAACACATCTAGACCCACAGCAGGATGAGACATAAGGCTGGAAACTGTTTGTGCTAAGAGAAATGTGAGGTTGGGTGAGGAAATGCACACCCTTTAAAGTAATACTACCTGGTACCCATTCAATGGGTCCCAAATATGCAGGTTCAAGGGATCTTCCTACAGCTAAAACATGCATGGAAAACCCAGAGGACTGTACACCATGTGATCGGGAGATGTGTCTAAAATGCAGCTCATTTATCCTCTCCTGGTGCTCCTGTTCACCATTCCAGCCACGTTACTTAGAATCTCCCCACTTGGAGAATCAGCACATTTCAACTTCTGTTTCACACATTTTGCAAATTGTGAGGAGGATGAACGGGGAACCAATGAGAGAATAGTTGTAGGGGTTTGGACGGGCACATATCACTCTAATTTCCCATTAAGAATAAGAATTGAAAAAAGGCTCAGCCCGCCTCGCCCGAGCCAAAATAGGGCCTGAAGCAATCCTGCGGGTTTGAGGCCAGCTCACAAAAGAGCAACTTAAAAAATGGAGCTCAGGGTCACTGCAATTCACAAACCTGCAGAGTTATAAATGAAAACTAACGTCCAAAAATATGTTGAGGTAAGGCAAAGAAGAGGATCTGAATGCAAGACAGAATTGCAAGAAACAGATTTCAAGAGATAGATTGGACTCGTCTTTAAAGCACATGAAAAGCGGCAGAATTTCGACAATGATGCAGTTGGCCCAAAAGGGCGTATGCGTTTTTTCCTGATTATATCCAGGAAAAAACGCATACGCACTTTATGGGCAACGAAGCAAGCAAGCAATGCAAATGTGCACAACAAAGAAGTCTCATTTCCCACTGGTCAAAAGGGCCATCCTAAAAAATTGTAAAAACCAGAAATGCAGGACAGGCCATGGAGAACAGGGAGCCTTTATACGCTGATGGGCAGTGTGTGAACTGCCGAGAGCCACTCTGGAGAAGTGTATGGTGGTTCCTAAATCATCTAAAAAACAGAGCTACAGAGCATAGGACACTTCCAATCATGGGAGTATATCTAGGGAAGTCTAAAAATCAACAAGACACAAGCACACCACAGTTTAGGGCTACTCTGTTTACAAGAACCTCAACTTCAGTATACCTTAAATATCCCAGGAAAGAGAGCAATGGATAAAGAAGATGTGGTACTTATGTACAATGGAATATTTCTTCACCATGAAATCAATGTAATAAGGCTAGTAGAAAGATAAAGAGTGGATTTAGGTCCGATAATACTACTTGAAATAAGTCAAACAGAAAAGAAACATATCATAAGATATCACTTATAGAGGGAGGGTAAATATGGCTGCACAAGAAATGAATTACAGAACAGAACAGTGTCTCACATTTAGAAAACACACTTATTTCAGCTTAAGGGGAAAGGAGAGGTGGGGTGATGCATAAAACCAGAGTTTGAAATTAGCACAGATACCGTTCAATAAACCAAATAGATATTAGACAAGATCTACACCTTGCTCAATGAACTGGCCTCAACACACCCTATACACCGCAGAGAAATATATCTGAGTAATAAGAATCTTAAAACCCATGTATTGATATATCTCCATAAGGGAATCAAGTGTGTGCAGAGTGGCACAAACACAGCAGTGAAAATGAGCTAAATCCCATTATAGAAATAAATTTTAAAAACAAAACGCAGAAACAATGAAAGAGAGAAAAATTCTTACAAAATTCGCTCAGGGGCTGTGATGCAACCTGGATTGACCACATATAAACCCACAGCTGGATAAGACATAAGGCTGGACACTTGGGGCTGAGAGGATTGATGAGCTTTGGTGAGCAACTGCCAAAAGTTTAATGCAATACTTCATGCTACTCATTCCAAGGGTCCCAACACTCCAGGTTGAAGGGAATCTTCCTACAGCTAAACCATGCTTGGGAAACCCAGCGACTGGTATACCATATGATCGGGAAAGGTTTCTAAAACGCACCTCATTTTTCCTCTCCTGGGGCTCCGGATCGACATTCCAGCCGCTTTACCAAAAATATCCCCACATGGAGAGTCAATGTCTTTAAGTTCTGGTATCGCACAGTCTGCAGTTAGTGCGGAGGATGAATGGGAATAGGGGGAACCAGTGAGAAACTAGCTGTAGCGGTTTCAATGGGCACATGTCACTCTAAATTCACATCAGTAAGAAGAATAAACCAAAGGCACAGCAAGGTGCCCCAGAAGAAGAATAGGGCCTGAAGGAATCCTGTGGTTATGAGGCAAGATCACAAAAATAAGAGCTGAAAAATGGAGCTAAGGGCCACTGCAATTCAAAAACCTGCAGAGTTATAAAGGCCAACTATTTTCAAAAAATATATTGAGGTAAGGCTATGAAGAGGCATTGAAAGCAAGGCAGAATTGCAGGAAAACGATTTCAGGAGGTAGACTGGAATTGCATTTAAAGCATAGGAAAAGAGGCAGAACGTCCACAATGATTCACTTGGCCAAAAAGGGCGTATGCCTTTTTTCCTGAATTTATTCAGGAAAAAAGGCATACGCACTTTTTGGCCAACCAAGCAAGCTTGCAAAGGAAATCTGCACTACAATGAAGTCTCACTTCCCCCTGGTCAAAAGGGCCATCTGAAAAAAGTGTAAAATCCAGAAAGGCAGGACAGGCCATGGAGAACTGGGAGCCTTGTTATGCTGATGGGCGGGATGTAAATTGCCAACAGACACTCGGGAGAAGTGTATGGGGTTTCCTGAAACATCTAAAAAACAAAGCAACAGAGCCTAGGGCACTTCCACTTATGGTCCTATAGATTAGGGAAATTAAAATCAAAAAGACACAGCCACCCCAAAGTTTGGGATGGCTCTGTTTACAAGAACCTCGTTTACGGTACAAGTTCAATATCGCAGAAAGTGAAAAATGGATAAAGAAGTTGTGGTACTTACGTACAATGCAATATCAATCAGCAATGAAATCTATGTCATCAGGCCCGTAGCAGCATAATGAGTGGATTCAGGTACGATGATTCTAACTGAAATAAGTCACACAGAAAAAGAAACATCATAAGATATCAGTAATACACGGAATGTAAACTTGGCTACACAGGAACTGAATTACAGAACAGAACAGGGTCTCAAATTTAGAAAACCAACTTATGCTTGCTTAAGGGTAAAGGTGAGTTGGGGTGCTGCATAAAACCAGAGATTGAAATGAGCACAGATAAAGTTCCTTAAGCCAAATATGGAATAGACAAGAGCTACTCCTTGCTCAACGAAATGGACTCAACACCGCATATTAAACGCCTAAGAATGTACCTGACTAGTAAGTATCTTAAAACCTATGGATTGCTATGTCTCCGACAGAGAACCAAGCATGTGTACAGGGGCATAAACGCAGCAGTGATAGGATTGGAGAGGTTCAGTGAGCAAATGAAGACCCTTTGAAGTCATATTGCATGGTACCCATTCCACGGGTTTCAACTACCCAGGTTTAAGGTATTCTTCCTTCAGCTAAAACATGCATGTGGAACCCAGAGTATGATCAACCGTGTGAACGGGAGACATGTTCAAATATGTCTCAGTTTTCGTACCCTGGTACTCGGGTGCAACATTCCAGACGCTTTACTAACACTCTCCCCACTTGGAGAGTCAGTCACTTTAACCTCCTGTTTGGCCCAGTTTGCAATTTCTGCGGAAGATGAACAGGAATAGGGAGAACCAATGAGAGACTAGCTGGAGGTGTCTGGACGGGCAAATTTAACTCTCATTTCCCACCAGGAAGAGGAATTAACCAAAGGCTCAGCTTGCCGTGCCGGAACCAGATTAGGGCCTGAAGCCATCCTGCGGTGTTGCGGCCAGCTCAAAAGAAAGCGAGTTGAAGAAAGGAGCTCAGGGGCACTGTAATTCACAAACCTGCCGAGTTATAAATGACAGCTATCGTCCAAAAATATACTGAAGTAAGGCTGCCAAGAGGACTTGAAAGCGGGGCAGAATTGCAGGAAACCGATTTCAGGAGGTAGACTGGAATTGCATTGAAAGCATAGGAAAAGAGGCAGAACGTCCACAATGATGCACTTGGCCAAAAAGGGCGTATGCGTTTTTTCCTGAATATATTCAGGAAAAAACGCATACGCCCTTTCTGGCCAACCAAGCAAGCTTGCAAAGGAAATCTGCACTACAATGAAGTCTCACTTCCCCCCGGTCAAAAGGGCCATCTGAAAAAAGTGTAAAATCCAGAAAGGCAGGACAGGCCATGGAGAACTGGGAGCCTTGTTATGCTGATGGGCGGGATGTAAATTGCCAACAGACACTCGGGAGAAGTGTATGGTGTTTCCTGAAACATCTAAAAAACAAAGCAACAGAGCCTAGGGCACTTCCACTTATGGTCCTATAGCTTAGGGAAATTTAAATCTAAAACACACAGCCACCCCAAAGTTTGGGACGCCTCTGTTTACAAGAACCTCGTTTACAGTACAAGTTCAACATCGCAGAAAGTGAAAAATGGATAAAGAAGTTGTGGTATTTACTTACAAAGCAATATCACTCAGCAATGAAATCTATGTCATCAGGCCCTTAGCAGCACAATGAGTGGATTCAGGTATGATGATTCTAACTGAAATAAGTCACACAGAAAAAGAAACATCATAAGATATCAGTAATACACGGAATGTAAACTTGGCTACACAGGAACTGAATTACAGAACAGAACAGGGTCTCAAATTTAGAAAACCAACTTATGCTTGCTTAAGGGTAAAGGTGAGTTGGGGTGCTGCATAAAACCAGAGATTGAAATGAGCACAGATAAAGTTCCTTAAGCCAAATATGGAATAGACAAGAGCTACTCCTTGCTCAACGAAATGGACTCAACACCGCATATTAAACGCCTAAGAATGTACCTGACTAGTAAGTATCTTAAAACCTATGGATTGCTATGTCTCCGAAAGAGAATCAAGCATGTGTACAGGGGCATAAACGCAGCAGTGATAGGATTGGAGAGGTTCGGTGAGCAAATGAAGACCCTTTGAAGTCATATTGCATAGTACCCATTCCACGGGTTTCAACTACCCAGGTTTAAGGTATTCTTCCTTCAGCTAAAACATGCATGTGGAACCCAAAGTATGATCAACCATGTGATCGGGAAACGTGTTCAAATATGTCTCAGTTTTCGTACCCTGGTACTCGGGTGCAACATTCCAGACGCTTTACTAACACCCTCCCGACTTGGAGAGTCAGTCCCTTTAACCTCCTGTTTGGCCCAGTTTGCAATTTCTGTGGAAGATGAACAGGAATAGCGAGAACCAATGAGAGACTAGCTGGAGGTGTCTGGACGGGCAAATTTAACTCTCATTTCCCACCATTAAGAGGAATTAACCAAAGGTTCAGCTTGCCGTGCCGGAACCAGATTAGGGCCTGAAGCCATCCTGCGGTGTTGCGGCCAGGTCACAAGAAAGCGAGTTGAAGAAAGGAGCTCAGGGGCACTGTAATTCACAAACCTGCAGAGTTATAAATGACAGCTATCGTCCAAAAATATACTGAAGTAAGGCTGCCAAGAGGACTTGAAAGCGGGGCAGAATTGCAGGAAACCGATTTCAGGAGGTAGACTGGAATTGCATTGAAAGCATAGGAAAAGAGGCAGAACGTCCACAATGATGCACTTGGCCAAAAAGGGCGTATGCGTTTTTTCCTGAATATATTCAGGAAAAAACGCATACGCCCTTTTTGGCCAACCAAGCAAGCTTGCAAAGGAAATCTGCACTACAATGAAGTCTCACTTCCCCCCGGTCAAAAGGGCCATCTGAAAAAAGTGTAAAATCCAGAAAGGCAGGACAGGCCATGGAGACCTGGGAGCCTTGTTATGCTGATGGGCGGGATGTAAATTGCCAACAGACACTCGGGAGAAGTGTATGGTGTTTCCTGAAACATCTAAAAAACAAAGCAACAGAGCCTAGGGCACTTCCACTTATGGTCCTATAGCTTAGGGAAATTAAAATCAAAAAGACACAGCCACCCCAAAGTTTGGGACGCCTCTGTTTACAAGAACCTCGTTTACCGTACAAGTTCAATATCACAGAAAATGAAAAATGGATAAAGAAGTTGTGGTACTTATGTACAATGCAGTATCACTCAACAATGAAATCTATGTCATCAGGCCCGTAGCAGCATAATGAGTGGATTCAGGTACGATGATTCTAACTGAAATAAGTCACACAGAAAAAGAAACATCATAAGATATCACTAATACACAGAATGTAAACTTGGCTACACAGGAACTGAATTCCAAAACAGAACAGGGTCTCAAATTAAGAAAACCAACTTATGCTTACTTAAGGGGAAAGGTGAGTTGGGGTGCTGCATAAAACCAGAGATTGAAATGAGCACAGATAAAGTTCCTTAAGCCAAATATGGAATAGACAAGAGCTACTCCTTGCTCAACGAAATGGACTCAACACCGCATATTAAACGCCTAAGAATGTACCTGACTAGTAAGTATCTTAAAACCTATGGATTGCTATGTCTCCGAAAGAGAATCAAGCATGTGTACAGGGGCATAAACGCAGCAGTGATAGGATTGGAGAGGTTCGGTGAGCAAATGAAGACCCTTTGAAGTCATATTGCATGGTACCCATTCCACGGGTTTCAACTACCCAGGTTTAAGGTATTCTTCCTTCAGGTAAAACATGCATGTGGAAACTAGAGTATGATCAACCATGTGATCGGGAAACGTGTTCAAATATGTCTCAGTTTTCGTACCCTGGTACTCGGGTGCAACATTCCAGACGCTTTACTAACACCCTCCCGACTTGGAGAGTCAGTCCCTTTAACCTCCTGTTTGGCCCAGTTTGCAATTTCTGTGGAAGATGAACAGGAATAGCGAGAACCAATGAGAGACTAGCTGGAGGTGTCTGGACGGGCAAATTTAACTCTCATTTCCCACCAGGAAGAGGAATTAACCAAAGGCTCAGCGTGCCGTGCCGGAACCAGATTAGGGCCTGAAGCCATCCTGCAGTGTTGCGGCCAGCTCAACAGAAAGCGAGTTGAAGAAAGGAGCTCAGGGGCACTGTAACTCACAAACCTGCAGAGTTATCAATGACAGCTATCGTCCAAAAATATACTGAAGTAAGGCTGCCAAGAGGACTTGAAAGCGGGGCAGAATTGCAGGAAACCGATTTCAGGAGGTAGACTGGAATTGCATTGAAAGCATAGGAAAAGAGGCAGAACGTCCACAATGATGCACTTGGCCAAAAAGGGCGTATGCGTTTTTTCCTGAATATATTCAGGAAAAAACGCATACGCCCTTTTTGGCCAACCAAGCAAGCTTGCAAAGGAAATCTGCACTACAATGAAGTCTCACTTCCCCCCGGTCAAAAGGGCCATCTGAAAAAAGTGTAAAATCCAGAAAGGCAGGACAGGCCATGGAGAACTGGGAGCCTTGTTATGCTGATGGGAGGGATGTAAATTGCCAACAGACACTCGGGAGAAGTGTATGGTGTTTCCTGAAACATCTAAAAAACAAAGCAACAGAGTCTAGGGCACTTCCACTTATGGTCCTATAGATTAGGGAAATTAAAATAAAAAAGACACAGCCACCCCAAAGTTTGGGACGCCTCTGTTTACAAGAACCTCATTTACCGTACAAGTTCAATATCACAGAAAGTGAAAAATGGATGAAGAAGTTGTGGTACTTACGTACAATGCAGTATCACTCAACAATGAAATCTATGTCATCAGGCCCGTAGCAGCATAATGAGTGGATTCAGGTACGATGATTCTAACTGAAATAAGTCACACAGAAAAAGAAACATCATAAGATATCACTAATACACAGAATGTAAACTTGGCTACACAGGAACTGAATTCCAAAACAGAACAGGGTCTCAAATTTAGAAAACCAACTTATGCTTGCTTAAGGGGAAAGGTGAGTTGGGGTGCTGCATAAAACCAGAGATTGAAATGAGCACAGATAAAGTTCCTTAAGCCAAATATGGAATAGACAAGAGCTACTCCTTGCTCAACGAAATGGACTCAACACCGCATATTAAACGCCTAAGAATGTACCTGACTAGTAAGTATCTTAAAACCTATGGATTGCTATGTCTCCGAAAGAGAATCAAGCATGTGTACAGGGGCATAAACGCAGCAGTGATAGGATTGGAGAGGTTCGGTGAGCAAATGAAGACCCTTTGAAGTCATATTGCATAGTACCCATTCCACGGGTTTCAACTACCCAGGTTTAAGGTATTCTTCCTTCAGCTAAAACATGCATGTGGAACCTAGAGTACGATCAACCATGTGATCGGGAAACGTGTTCAAATATGTCTCAGTTTTCGTACCCTGGTACTCGGGTGCAACATTCCAGACGCTTTACTAACACCCTCCCGACTTGGAGAGTCAGTCCCTTTAACCTCCTGTTTGGCCCAGTTTGCAATTTCTGTGGAAGATGAACAGGAATAGCGAGAACCAATGAGAGACTAGCTGGAGGTGTCTGGACGGGCAAATTTAACTCTCATTTCCCACCAGGAAGAGGAATTAACCAAAGGCTCAGCTTGCCGTGCCGGAACCAGATTAGGGCCTGAAGCCATCCTGCGGTGTTGCGGCCAGCTCAAAAGAAAGCGAGTTGAAGAAAGGAGCTCAGGGGCACTGTAATTCACAAACCTGCAGAGTTATAAATGACAGCTATCGTCCAAAAATATACTGAAGTAAGGCTGCCAAGAGGACTTGAAAGCGGGGCAGAATTGCAGGAAACCGATTTCAGGAGGTAGACTGGAATTGCATTGAAAGCATAGGAAAAGAGGCAGAACGTCCACAATGATGCACTTGGCCAAAAAGGGCGTATGCGTTTTTTCCTGAATATATTCAGGAAAAAACGCATACGCCCTTTTTGGCCAACCAAGCAAGCTTGCAAAGGAAATCTGCACTACAATGAAGTCTCACTTCCCCCCAGTCAAAAGGGCCATCAGAAAAAAGTGTAAAATCCAGAAAGGCAGGACAGGCCATGGAGAACTGGGAGCCTTGTTATGCTGATGGGCGGGATGTAAATTGCCAACAGACACTCGGGAGAAGTGTATGGTGTTTCCTGAAACATCTAAAAAACAAAGCAACAGAGCCTAGGGCAATTCCACTTATGGTCCTATAGCTTAGGGAAATTAAAATAAAAAAGACACAGCCACCCCAAAGTTTGGGACCCCTCTGTTTACAAGAACCTCATTTACCGTACAAGTTCAATATCACAGAAAGTGAAAAATGGATAAAGAAGTTGTGGTACTTACGTACAATGCAGTATCACTCAACAATGAAATCTATGTCATCAGGCCCGTAGCAGCATAATGAGTGGATTCAGGTACGATGATTCTAACTGAAATAAGTCACACAGAAAAAGAAACATCATAAGATATCACTAATACACAGAATGTAAACTTGGCTACACAGGAACTGAATTCCAAAACAGAACAGGGTCTCAAATTTAGAAAACCAACTTATGCTTGCTTAAGCGGAAAGGTGAGTTGGGGTGCTGCATAAAACCAGAGATTGAAATGAGCACAGATAAAGTTCCTTAAGCCAAATATGGAAAAGATAAGAGCTACACCTTGCTCAATGAAATGGACTCAACACCCCATATTAAATGCCTAAGAATGTACCTGACTAGTAAGTATCTTAAAACCTATGGATTGCTATGTCTCCAAAAGAGAATCAAGCGTCTGTACAGGGGGATAAACGCAGCAGTGATAGGATTGGAGAAGTTCGGTGAGCAAATGAAGACCCTTTGAAGTCATATTGCATGGTACCCATTACACGGGTCTCAACTCTCCAGGTTTAAGGTATTCTTCCTTCAGCTAAAACATGCATGTGGAACCCAGAGTATGATCAACCGTGTGAACGGGAGACGTGTTCAAATATGTCTCAGTTTTCCTCCCCTGGTACTCGGGTGCAACATTCCAGACGCTTTACTAACACCCTCCCGACTTGGAGAGTCAGTCCCTTTAACCTCCTGTTTGGCCCAGTTTGCAATTTCTGTGGAAGATGAACAGGAATAGCGAGAACCAATGAGAGACTAGCTGGAGGTGTCTGGACGGGCAAATTTAACTCTCATTTCCCACCAGGAAGAGGAATTAACCAAAGGCTCAGCATGCCGTGCCGGAACCAGATTAGGGCCTGAAGCCATCCTGCGGTGTTGCGGCCAGCTCAAAAGAAAGCGAGTTGAAGAAAGGAGCTCAGGGGCACTGTAATTCACAAACCTGCAGAGTTATAAATGACAGCTATCGTCCAAAAATATACTGAAGTAAGGCTGCCGAGAGGACTTGAAAGCGGGGCAGAATTGCAGGAAACCGATTTCAGGAGGTAGACTGGAATTGCATTGAAAGCATAGGAAAAGAGGCAGAACGTCCACAATGATGCACTTGGCCAAAAAGGGCGTATGCGTTTTTTCCTGAATATATTCAGGAAAAAACGCATACGCCCTTTTTGGCCAACCAAGCAAGCTTGCAAAGGAAATCTGCACTACAATGAAGTCTCACTTCCCCCCGGTCAAAAGGGCCATCTGAAAAAAGTGTAAAATCCAGAAAGGCAGGACAGGCCATGGAGAACTGGGAGCCTTGTTATGCTGATGGGCGGGATGTAAATTGTCAACAGACACTCGGGAGAAGTGTATGGTGTTTCCTGAAACATCTAAAAAACAAAGCAACAGAGCCTAGGGCACTTCCACTTATGGTCCTATAGCTTAGGAAAATTAAAATCAAAAAGACACAGCCACCCAAAAGTTTGGGAGGCCTCTGTTTACAAGAACCTCGTTTACAGTACAAGTTCAATATCACAGAAAGTGAAAAATGGATAAAGAAGTTGTGGTATTTACTTACAAAGCAATATCACTCAGCAATGAAATCTATGTCATCAGGCCCTTAGCAGCACAATGAGTGGATTCAGGTATGATGATTCTAACTGAAATAAGTCACACAGAAAAAGAAACATCATAAGATATCAGTAATACACGGAATGTAAACTTGGCTACACAGGAACTGAATTACAGAACAGAACAGGGTCTCAAATTTAGAAAACCAACTTATGCTTGCTTAAGGGTAAAGGTGAGTTGGGGTGCTGCATAAAACCAGAGATTGAAATGAGCACAGATAAAGTTCCTTAAGCCAAATATGGAATAGACAAGAGCTACTCCTTGCTCAACGAAATGGACTCAACACCCCATATTAAACGCCTAAGAATGTACCTGACTAGTAAGTATCTTAAAACCTATGGATTGCTATGTCTCCGAAAGAGAATCAAGCATGTGTACAGGGGCATAAACGCAGCAGTGATAGGATTGGAGAGGTTCGGTGAGCAAATGAAGACCCTTTGAAGTCATATTGCATGGTACCCATTCCACGGGTTTCAACTACCCAGGTTTAAGGTATTCTACCTTCAGCTAAAACATGCATGTGGAAACTAGAGTATGATCAACCATGTGATCGGGAAACGTGTTCAAATATGTCTCAGTTTTCGTACCCTGTTACTCGGGTGCAACATTCCAGAGGCTTTACTAACACCCTCCCGACTTGGAGAGTCAGTCCCTTTAACCTCCTGTTTGGCCCAGTTTGCAATTTCTGTGGAAGATGAACAGGAATAGCGAGAACCAATGAGAGACTAGCTGGAGGTGTCTGGACGGGCAAATTTAACTCTCATTTCCCACCAGGAAGAGGAATTAACCAAAGGCTCAGCTTGCCGTGCCGGAACCAGATTAGGGCCTGAAGCCATCCTGCGGTGTTGCGGCCAGCTCAAAAGAAAGCGAGTTGAAGAAAGGAGCTCAGGGTCACTGTAATTCACAAACCTGCAGAGTTATAAATGACAGCTATCGTCCAAAAATATACTGAAGTAAGGCTGCCAAGAGGACTTGAAAGCGGGGCAGAATTGCAGGAAACCGATTTCAGGAGGTAGACTGGAATTGCATTGAAAGCATAGGAAAAGAGGCAGAACGTCCACAATGATGCACTTGGCCAAAAAGGGCGTATGCGTTTTTTCCTGAATATATTCAGGAAAAAACGCATACGCCCTTTTTGGCCAACCAAGCAAGCTTGCAAAGGAAATCTGCACTACAATGAAGTCTCACTTCCCCCCGGTCAAAAGGGCCATCTGAAAAAAGTGTAAAATCCAGAAAGGCAGGACAGGCCATGGAGAACTGGGAGCCTTTTTATGCTGATGGGAGGGATGTAAATTGCCAACAGACACTCGGGAGAAGTGTATGGTGTTTCCTGAAACATCTAAAAAACAAAGCAACAGAGCCTAGGGCACTTCCACTTATGGTCCTATAGCTTAGGGAAATTAAAATCAAAAAGACACAGCCACCCCAAAGTTTGGGACGCCTCTGTTTACAAGAACCTCGTTTACAGTACAAGTTCAACATCGCAGAAAGTGAAAAATGGATAAAGAAGTTGTGGTATTTACTTACAAAGCAATATCACTCAGCAATGAAATCTATGTCATCAGGCCCTTAGCAGCACAATGAGTGGATTCAGGTATGATGATTCTAACTGATATAAGTCACACAGAAAAAGAAACATCATAAGATATCAGTAATACACGGAATGTAAACTTGGCTACACAGGAACTGAATTACAGAACAGAACAGGGTCTCAAATTTAGAAAACCAACTTATGCTTGCTTAAGGGTAAAGGTGAGTTGGGGTGCTGCATAAAACCAGAGATTGAAATGAGCACAGATAAAGTTCCTTAAGCCAAATATGGAATAGACAAGAGCTACTCCTTGCTCAACGAAATGGACTCAACACCGCATATTAAACGCCTAAGAATGTACCTGACTAGTAAGTATCTTAAAACCTATGGATTGCTATGTCTCCGAAAGAGAATCAAGCATGTGTACAGGGGCATAAACGCAGCAGTGATAGGATTGGAGAGGTTCGGTGAGCAAATGAAGACCCTTTGAAGTCATATTGCATGGTACCCATTCCACGGGTTTCAACTACCCAGGTTTAAGGTATTCTACCTTCAGCTAAAACATGCATGTGGAAACTAGAGTATGATCAACCATGTGATCGGGAAACGTGTTCAAATATGTCTCAGTTTTCGTACCCTGGTACTCGGGTGCAACATTCCAGACGCTTTACTAACACCCTCCCGACTTGGAGAGTCAGTCCCTTTAACCTCCTGTTTGGCCCAGTTTGCAATTTCTGTGGAAGATGAACAGGAATAGCGAGAACCAATGAGAGACTAGCTGGAGGTGTCTGGACGGGCAAATTTAACTCTCATTTCCCACCAGGAAGAGGAATTAACCAAAGGCTCAGCTTGCCGTGCCGGAACCAGATTAGGGCCTGAAGCCATCCTGCGGTGTTGCGGCCAGCTCAAAAGAAAGCGAGTTGAAGAAAGGAGCTCAGGGGCACTGTAATTCACAAACCTGCAGAGTTATAAATGACAGCTATTGTCCAAAAATATACTGAAGTAAGGCTGCCAAGAGGACTTGAAAGCGGGGCAGAATTGCAGGAAACCGATTTCAGGAGGTAGACTGGAATTGCATTGAAAGCATAGGAAAAGAGGCAGAACGTCCACAATGATGCACTTGGCCAAAAAGGGCGTATGCGTTTTTTCCTGAATATATTCAGGAAAAAACGCATACGCCCTTTTTGGCCAACCAAGCAAGCTTGCAAAGGAAATCTGCACTACAATGAAGTCTCACTTCCCCCCGGTCAAAAGGGCCATCTGAAAAAAGTGTAAAATCCAGAAAGGCAGGACAGGCCATGGAGAACTGGGAGCCTTGTTATGCTGATGGGCGGGATGTAAATTGCCAACAGACACTCGGGAGAAGTGTATGGTGTTTCCTGAAACATCTAAAAAACAAAGCAACAGAGCCTAGGGCACTTCCACTTATGGTCCTATAGCTTAGGGAAATTAAAATCAAAAAGACACAGCCACCCCAAAGTTTGGGACGCCTCTGTTTACAAGAACCTCGTTTACAGTACAAGTTCAACATCGCAGAAAGTGAAAAATGGATAAAGAAGTTGTGGTATTTACTTACAAAGCAATATCACTCAGCAATGAAATCTATGTCATCAGGCCCTTAGCAGCACAATGAGTGGATTCAGGTATGATGATTCTAACTGAAATAAGTCACACAGAAAAAGAAACATCATAAGATATCAGTAATACACGGAATGTAAACTTGGCTACACAGGAACTGAATTACAGAACAGAACAGGGTCTCAAATTTAGAAAACCAACTTATGCTTGCTTAAGGGTAAAGGTGAGTTGGGGTGCTGCATAAAACCAGAGATTGAAATGAGCACAGATAAAGTTCCTTAAGCCAAATATGGAATAGACAAGATCTACTCCTTGCTCAACGAAATGGACTCAACACCGCATATTAAACGCCTAAGAATGTACCTGACTAGTAAGTATCTTAAAACCTATGGATTGCTATGTCTCCGAAAGAGAATCAAGCGTCTGTACAGGGGGATAAACGCAGCAGTGATAGGATTGGAGAAGTTCGGTGAGCAAATGAAGACCCTTTGAAGTCATATTGCATGGTACCCATTACACAGGTCTCAACTCTCCAGGTTTAAGGTATTCTTCCTTCAGCTAAAACATGCATGCGGAACCCAGAGTATGATCAACCGTGTGAACGGGAGACGTGTTCAAATATGTCTCAGTTTTCGTACCCTGGTACTCGGGTTCAACATTCCAGATGCTTTACTAACACCCTCCCGACTTGGAGAGTCAGTCCCTTTAACCTCCTGTTTGGCCCAGTTTGCAATTTCTGCGGAAGATGAACAGGAATAGCGAGAACCAATGAGAGACTAGCTGGAGGTGTCTGGACGGGCAAATTTAACTCTCATTTCCCACCAGGAAGAGGAATTAACCAAAGGCTCATCTTGCCGTGCCGGAATCAGATTAGGGCCTGAAGCCATCCTGCGGTGTTGCGGCCAGCTCAAAAGAAAGCGAGTTGAAGAAAGGAGCTCAGGGGCACTGTAATTCACAAACCTGCAGAGTTATAAATGACAGCTATCGTCCAAAAATATACTGAAGTAAGGCTGCCAAGAGGACTTGAAAGCGGGGCAGAATTGCAGGAAACCGATTTCAGGAGGTAGACTGGAATTGCATTGAAAGCATAGGAAAAGAGGCAGAACGTCCACAATGATGCACTTGGCCAAAAAGGGCGTATGCGTTTTTTCCTGACTATATTCAGGAAAAAACGCATTCGCCCTTTTTGGCCAACCAAGCAAGCTTGCAAAGGAAATCTGCACTACAATGAAGTCTCACTTCCCCCCGGTCAAAAGGGCCATCTGAAAAAAGTGTAAAATCCAGAAAGGCAGGACAGGCCATGGAGAACTGGGAGCCTTGTTATGCTGATGGGCGGGATGTAAATTGCCAACAGACACTCGGGAGAAGTGTATGGTGTTTCCTGAAACATCTAAAAAACAAAGCAACAGAGCCTAGGGCACTTCCACTTATGGTCCTATAGCTTAGGGAAATTAAAATCAAAAAGACACAGCCACCCCAAAGTTTGGGACGCCTCTGTTTACAAGAACCTCGTTTACAGTACAAGTTCAACATCGCAGAAAGTGAAAAATGGATAAAGAAGTTGTGGTATTTACTTACAAAGCAATATCACTCAGCAATGAAATCTATGTCATCAGGCCCTTAGCAGCACGATGAGTGGATTCAGGTATGATGATTCTAACTGAAATAAGTCACACAGAAAAAGAAACATCATAAGATATCAGTAATACACGGAATGTAAACTTGGCTACACAGGAACTGAATTACAGAACAGAACAGGGTCTCAAATTTAGAAAACCAACTTATGCTTGCTTAAGGGTAAAGGTGAGTTGGGGTGCTGCATAAAACCAGAGATTGAAATGAGCACAGATAAAGTTCCTTAAGCCAAATATGGAATAGACAAGAGCTACTCCTTGCTCAACGAAATGGACTCAACACCGCATATTAAACGCCTAAGAATGTACCTGACTAGTAAGTATCTTAAAACCTATGGATTGCTATGTCTCCGAAAGAGAATCAAGCATGTGTACAGGGGCATAAACGCAGCAGTGATAGGATTGGAGAGGTTCGGTGAGCAAATGAAGACCCTTTGAAGTCATATTGCATAGTACCCATTCCACGGGTTTCAACTACCCAGGTTTAAGGTATTCTTCCTTCAGCTAAAACATGCATGTGGAACCCAAAGTATGATCAACCATGTGATCGGGAAACGTGTTCAAATATGTCTCAGTTTTCGTACCCTGGTACTCGGGTGCAACATTCCAGACGCTTTACTAACACCCTCCCGACTTGGAGAGTCAGTCCCTTTAACCTCCTGTTTGGCCCAGTTTGCAATTTCTGTGGAAGATGAACAGGAATAGCGAGAACCAATGAGAGACTAGCTGGAGGTGTCTGGACGGGCAAATTTAACTCTCATTTCCCACCATTAAGAGGAATTAACCAAAGGTTCAGCTTGCCGTGCCGGAACCAGATTAGGGCCTGAAGCCATCCTGCGGTGTTGCGGCCAGGTCACAAGAAAGCGAGTTGAAGAAAGGAGCTCAGGGGCACTGTAATTCACAAACCTGCAGAGTTATAAATGACAGCTATCGTCCAAAAATATACTGAAGTAAGGCTGCCAAGAGGACTTGAAAGCGGGGCAGAATTGCAGGAAACCGATTTCAGGAGGTAGACTGGAATTGCATTGAAAGCATAGGAAAAGAGGCAGAACGTCCACAATGATGCACTTGGCCAAAAAGGGCGTATGCGTTTTTTCCTGAATATATTCAGCAAAAAACGCATACGCCCTTTTTGGCCAACCAAGCAAGCTTGCAAAGGAAATCTGCACTACAATGAAGTCTCACTTCCCCCCGGTCAAAAGGGCCATCTGAAAAAAGTGTAAAATCCAGAAAGGCAGGACAGGCCATGGAGACCTGGGAGCCTTGTTATGCTGATGGGCGGGATGTAAATTGCCAACAGACACTCGGGAGAAGTGTATGGTGTTTCCTGAAACATCTAAAAAACAAAGCAACAGAGCCTAGGGCACTTCCACTTATGGTCCTATAGCTTAGGGAAATTAAAATCTAAAAGACACAGCCACCCAAAATTTTGGGACGCCTCTGTTTACAAGAACCTCGTTTACAGTACAAGTTCAACATCGCAGAAAGTGAAAAATGGATAAAGAAGTTGTGGTATTTACTTACAAAGCAATATCACTCAGCAATGAAATCTATGTCATCAGGCCCTTAGCAGCACAATGAGTGGATTCAGGTATGATGATTCTAACTGAAATAAGTCACACAGAAAAAGAAACATCATAAGTTATCAGTAATACACGGAATGTAAACTTGGCTACACAGGAACTGAATTACAGAACAGAACAGGGTCTCAAATTTAGAAAACCAACTTATGCTTGCTTAAGGGTAAAGGTGAGTTGGGTTGCTGCATAAAACCAGAGATTGAAATGAGCACAGATAAAGTTCCTTAAGCCAATTATGGAATAGACAAGAGCTACTCCTTGCTCAACGAAATGGACTCAACACCGCATATTAAACGCCTAAGAATGTACCTGACTAGTAAGTATCTTAAAACCTATGGATTGCTATGTCTCCGAAAGAGAATCAAGCATGTGTACAGGGGCATAAACGCAGCAGTGATAGGATTGGAGAGGTTCGGTGAGCAAATGAAGACCCTTTGAAGTCATATTGCATAGTACCCATTCCACGGGTTTCAACTACCCAGGTTTAAGGTATTCTTCCTTCAGCTAAAACATGCATGTGGAACCTAGAGTACGATCAACCATGTGATCGGGAAACGTGTTCAAATATGTCTCAGTTTTCGTACCCTGGTACTCGGGTGCAACATTCCAGACGCTTTACTAACACCCTCCCGACTTGGAGAGTCAGTCCCTTTAACCTCCTGTTTGGCCCAGTTTGCAATTTCTGCGGAAGATGAACAGGAATAGCGAGAACCAATGAGAGACTAGCTGGAGGTGTCTGGACGGGCAAATTTAACTCTCATTTCCCACCAGGAAGTGGAATTAACCAAAGGCTCAGCGTGCCGTGCCGGAACCAGATTAGGGCCTGAAGCCATCCTGTGGTGTTGCGGCCAGGTCACAAGAAAGCGAGTTGAAGAAAGGAGCTCAGGGGCACTGTAATTCACAAACCTGCCGAGATATAAATGACAGCTATCGTCCAAAAATATACTGAAGTAAGGCTGCCAAGAGGACTTGAAAGCGGGGCAGAATTGCAGGAAACCGATTTCAGGAGGTAGACTGGAATTGCATTGAAAGCATAGGAAAAGAGGCAGAACGTCCACAATGATGCACTTGGCCAAAAAGGGCGTATGCGTTTTTTCCTGAATATATTCAGGAAAAAACGCATACGCCCTTTTTGGCCAACCAAGCAAGCTTGCAAAGGAAATCTGCACTACAATGAAGTCTCACTTCCCCCCGGTCAAAAGGGCCATCTGAAAAAAGTGTAAAATCCAGAAAGGCAGGACAGGCCATGGAGAACTGGGAGCCTTGTTATGCTGAGGGGAGGGATGTAAATTGCCAACAGACACTCGGGAGAAGTGTATGGTGTTTCCTGAAACATCTAAAAAACAAAGCAACAGAGTCTAGGGTACTTCCACTTATGGTCCTATAGATTAGGGAAATTAAAATCAAAAAGACACAGCCACCCCAAAGTTTGGGACGCCTCTGTTTACAAGAACCTCATTTACCGTACAAGTTCAATATCACAGAAAGTGAAAAATGGATGAAGAAGTTGTGGTACTTACGTACAATGCAGTATCACTCAGCAATGAAATCTATGTCATCAGGCCCGTAGCAGCATAATGAGTGGATTCAGGTACGATGATTCTAACTGAAATAAGTCACACAGAAAAAGAAACATCATAAGATATCACTAATACACAGAATGTAAACTTGGCTACACAGGAACTGAATTCCAAAACAGAACAGGGTCTCAAATTTAGAAAACCAACTTATGCTTGCTTAAGGGGAAAGGTGAGTTGGGGTGCTGCATAAAACCAGAGATTGAAATGAGCACAGATAAAGTTCCTTAAGCCAAATATGGAATAGACAAGAGCTACTCCTTGCTCAACGAAATGGACTCAACACCGCATATTAAACGCCTAAGAATGTACCTGACTAGTAAGTATCTTAAAACCTATGGATTGCTATGTCTCCGAGAGAGAATCAAGCATGTGTACAGGGGCATAAACGCAGCAGTGATAGGATTGGAGAGGTTCGGTGAGCAAATGAAGACCCTTTGAAGTCATATTGCATAGTACCCATTCCACGGGTTTCAACTACCCAGGTTTAAGGTATTCTTCCTTCAGCTAAAACATGCATGTGGAACCTAGAGTACGATCAACCATGTGATCGGGAAACGTGTTCAAATATGTCTCAGTTTTCGTACCCTGGTACTCGGGTGCAACATTCCAGACGCTTTACTAACACCCTCCCGACTTGGAGAGTCAGTCCCTTTAACCTCCTGTTTGGCCCAGTTTGCAATTTCTGTGGAAGATGAACAGGAATAGCGAGAACCAATGAGAGACTAGCTGGAGGTGTCTGGACGGGCAAATTTAACTCTCATTTCCCACCAGGAAGAGGAATTAACCAAAGGCTCAGCTTGCCGTGCCGGAACCAGATTAGGGCCTGAAGCCATCCTGCGGTGTTGCGGCCAGCTCAAAAGAAAGCGAGTTGAAGAAAGGAGCTCAGGGGCACTGTAATTCACAAACCTGCAGAGTTATAAATGACAGCTATCGTCCAAAAATATACTGAAGTAAGGCTGCCAAGAGGACTTGAAAGCGGGGCAGAATTGCAGGAAACCAATTTCAGGAGGTAGACTGGAATTGCACTGAAAGCATAGGAAAAGAGGCAGAACGTCCACAATGATGCACTTGGCCAAAAAGGGCGTATGCGTTTTTTCCTGAATATATTCAGGAAAAAACGCATACGCCCTTTTTGGCCAACCAAGCAAGCTTGCAAAGGAAATCTGCACTACAATGAAGTCTCACTTCCCCCCGGTCAAAAGGGCCATCAGAAAAAAGTGTAAAATCCAGAAAGGCAGGACAGGCCATGGAGAACTGGGAGCCTTGTTATGCTGATGGGCGGGATGTAAATTGCCAACAGACACTCGGGAGAAGTGTATGGTGTTTCCTGAAACATCTAAAAAACAAAGCAACAGAGCCTAGGGCAATTCCACTTATGGTCCTATAGCTTAGGGAAATTAAAATCAAAAAGACACAGCCACCCCAAAGTTTGGGACGCCTCTGTTTACAAGAACCTCATTTACCGTACAAGTTCAATATCACAGAAAGTGAAAAATGGATAAAGAAGTTGTGGTACTTACGTACAATGCAGTATCACTCAACAATGAAATCTATGTCATCAGGCCCGTAGCAGCATAATGAGTGGATTCAGGTACGATGATTCTAACTGAAATAAGTCACACAGAAAAAGAAACATCATAAGATATCACTAATACACAGAATGTAAACTTGGCTACACAGGAACTGAATTCCAAAACAGAACAGGGTCTCAAATTTAGAAAACCAACTTATGCTTGCTTAAGCGGAAAGGTGAGTTGGGGTGCTGCATAAAACCAGAGATTGAAATGAGCACAGATAAAGTTCCTTAAGCCAAATATGGAATAGATAAGAGCTACACCTTGCTCAATGAAATGGACTCAACACCCCATATTAAATGCCTAAGAATGTACCTGACTAGTAAGTATCTTAAAACCTATGGATTGCTATGTCTCCAAAAGAGAATCAAGCGTCTGTACAGGGGGATAAACGCAGCAGTGATAGGATTGGAGAAGTTCGGTGAGCAAATGAAGACCCTTTGAAGTCATATTGCATGGTACCCATTACACGGGTCTCAACTCTCCAGGTTTAAGGTATTCTTCCTTCAGCTAAAACATGCATGTGGAACCCAGAGTATGATCAACCGTGTGAACGGGAGACGTGTTCAAATATGTCTCAGTTTTCCTCCCCTGGTACTCGGGTGCAACATTCCAGACGCTTTACTAACACCCTCCCGACTTGGAGAGTCAGTCCCTTTAACCTCCTGTTTGGCCCAGTTTGCAATTTCTGTGGAAGATGAACAGGAATAGCGAGAACCAATGAGAGACTAGCTGGAGGTGTCTGGACGGGCAAATTTAACTCTCATTTCCCACCAGGAAGAGGAATTAACCAAAGGCTCAGCATGCCGTGCCGGAACCAGATTAGGGCCTGAAGCCATCCTGCGGTGTTGCGGCCAGCTCAAAAGAAAGCGAGTTGAAGAAAGGAGCTCAGGGGCACTGTAATTCACAAACCTGCAGAGTTATAAATGACAGCTATCGTCCAAAAATATACTGAAGTAAGGCTGCCGAGAGGACTTGAAAGCGGGGCAGAATTGCAGGAAACCGATTTCAGGAGGTAGACTGGAATTGCATTGAAAGCATAGGAAAAGAGGCAGAACGTCCACAATGATGCACTTGGCCAAAAAGGGCGTATGCGTTTTTTCCTGAATGTATTCAGGAAAAAACGCATACGCCCTTTTTGGCCAACCAAGCAAGCTTGCAAAGGAAATCTGCACTACAATGAAGTCTCACTTCCCCCCGGTCAAAAGGGCCATCTGAAAAAAGTGTAAAATCCAGAAAGGCAGGACAGGCCATGGAGAACTGGGAGCCTTGTTATGCTGATGGGCGGGATGTAAATTGTCAACAGACACTCGGGAGAAGTGTATGGTGTTTCCTGAAACATCTAAAAAACAAAGCAACAGAGCCTAGGGCACTTCCACTTATGGTCCTATAGCTTAGGAAAATTAAAATCAAAAAGACACAGCCACCCAAAAGTTTGCGACGCCTCTGTTTACAAGAACCTCGTTTACAGTACAAGTTCAACATCGCAGAAAGTGAAAAATGGATAAAGAAGTTGTGGTATTTACTTACAAAGCAATATCACTCAGCAATGAAATCTATGTCATCAGGCCCTTAGCAGCAAAATGAGTGGATTCAGGTATGATGATTCTAACTGAAATAAGTCACACAGAAAAAGAAACATCATAAGATATCAGTAATACACGGAATGTAAACTTGGCTACACAGGAACTGAATTACAGAACAGAACAGGGTCTCAAATTTAGAAAACCAACTTATGCTTGCTTAAGGGTAAAGGTGAGTTGGGGTGCTGCATAAAACCAGAGATTGAAATGAGCACAGATAAAGTTCCTTAAGCCAAATATGGAATAGACAAGAGCTACTCCTTGCTCAACGAAATGGACTCAACACCGCATATTAAACGCCTAAGAATGTACCTGACTAGTAAGTATCTTAAAACCTATGGATTGCTATGTCTCCGAAAGAGAATCAAGCGTCTGTACAGGGGGATAAACGCAGCAGTGATAGGATTGGAGAAGTTCGGTGAGCAAATGAAGACCCTTTGAAGTCATATTGCATGGTACCCATTACACAGGTCTCAACTCTCCAGGTTTAAGGTATTCTTCCTTCAGCTAAAACATGCATGCGGAACCCAGAGTATGATCAACCGTGTGAACGGGAGACGTGTTCAAATATGTCTCAGTTTTCGTACCCTGGTACTCGGGTTCAACATTCCAGATGCTTTACTAACACCCTCCCGACTTGGAGAGTCAGTCCCTTTAACCTCCTGTTTGGCCCAGTTTGCAATTTCTGCGGAAGATGAACAGGAATAGCGAGAACCAATGAGAGACTAGCTGGAGGTGTCTGGACGGGCAAATTTAACTCTCATTTCCCACCAGGAAGAGGAATTAACCAAAGGCTCATCTTGCCGTGCCGGAATCAGATTAGGGCCTGAAGCCATCCTGCGGTGTTGCGGCCAGCTCAAAAGAAAGCGAGTTGAAGAAAGGAGCTCAGGGGCACTGTAATTCACAAACCTGCAGAGTTATAAATGACAGCTATCGTCCAAAAATATACTGAAGTAAGGCTGCCAAGAGGACTTGAAAGCGGGGCAGAATTGCAGGAAACCGATTTCAGGAGGTAGACTGGAATTGCATTGAAAGCATAGGAAAAGAGGCAGAACGTCCACAATGATGCACTTGGCCAAAAAGGGCGTATGCGTTTTTTCCTGACTATATTCAGGAAAAAACGCATTCGCCCTTTTTGGCCAACCAAGCAAGCTTGCAAAGGAAATCTGCACTACAATGAAGTCTCACTTCCCCCCGGTCAAAAGGGCCATCTGAAAAAAGTGTAAAATCCAGAAAGGCAGGACAGGCCATGGAGAACTGGGAGCCTTGTTATGCTGATGGGCGGGATGTAAATTGCCAACAGACACTCAGGAGAAGTGTATGGTGTTTCCTGAAACATCTAAAAAACAAAGCAACAGAGCCTAGGGCACTTCCACTTATGGTCCTATAGCTTAGGGAAATTAAAATCAAAAAGACACAGCCACCCCAAAGTTTGGGACGCCTCTGTTTACAAGAACCTCGTTTACAGTACAAGTTCAACATCGCAGAAAGTGAAAAATGGATAAAGAAGTTGTGGTATTTACTTACAAAGCAATATCACTCAGCAATGAAATCTATGTCATCAGGCCCTTAGCAGCACGATGAGTGGATTCAGGTATGATGATTCTAACTGAAATAAGTCACACAGAAAAAGAAACATCATAAGATATCAGTAATACACGGAATGTAAACTTGGCTACACAGGAACTGAATTACAGAACAGAACAGGGTCTCAAATTTAGAAAACCAACTTATGCTTGCTTAAGGGTAAAGGTGAGTTGGGGTGCTGCATAAAACCAGAGATTGAAATGAGCACAGATAAAGTTCCTTAAGCCAAATATGGAATAGACAAGAGCTACTCCTTGCTCAACGAAATGGACTCAACACCGCATATTAAACGCCTAAGAATGTACCTGACTAGTAAGTATCTTAAAACCTATGGATTGCTATGTCTCCGAAAGAGAATCAAGCATGTGTACAGGGGCATAAACGCAGCAGTGATAGGATTGGAGAGGTTCGGTGAGCAAATGAAGACCCTTTGAAGTCATATTGCATAGTACCCATTCCACGGGTTTCAACTACCCAGGTTTAAGGTATTCTTCCTTCAGCTAAAACATGCATGTGGAACCCAAAGTATGATCAACCATGTGATCGGGAAACGTGTTCAAATATGTCTCAGTTTTCGTACCCTGGTACTCGGGTGCAACATTCCAGACGCTTTACTAACACCCTCCCGACTTGGAGAGTCAGTCCCTTTAACCTCCTGTTTGGCCCAGTTTGCAATTTCTGTGGAAGATGAACAGGAATAGCGAGAACCAATGAGAGACTAGCTGGAGGTGTCTGGACGGGCAAATTTAACTCTCATTTCCCACCATTAAGAGGAATTAACCAAAGGTTCAGCTTGCCGTGCCGGAACCAGATTAGGGCCTGAAGCCATCCTGCGGTGTTGCGGCCAGGTCACAAGAAAGCGAGTTGAAGAAAGGAGCTCAGGGGCACTGTAATTCACAAACCTGCAGAGTTATAAATGACAGCTATCGTCCAAAAATATACTGAAGTAAGGCTGCCAAGAGGACTTGAAAGCGGGGCAGAATTGCAGGAAACCGATTTCAGGAGGTAGACTGGAATTGCATTGAAAGCATAGGAAAAGAGGCAGAACGTCCACAATGATGCACTTGGCCAAAAAGGGCGTATGCGTTTTTTCCTGAATATATTCAGCAAAAAACGCATACGCCCTTTTTGGCCAACCAAGCAAGCTTGCAAAGGAAATCTGCACTACAATGAAGTCTCACTTCCCCCCGGTCAAAAGGGCCATCTGAAAAAAGTGTAAAATCCAGAAAGGCAGGACAGGCCATGGAGACCTGGGAGCCTTGTTATGCTGATGGGCGGGATGTAAATTGCCAACAGACACTCGGGAGAAGTGTATGGTGTTTCCTGAAACATCTAAAAAACAAAGCAACAGAGCCTAGGGCACTTCCACTTATGGTCCTATAGCTTAGGGAAATTAAAATCAAAAAGACACAGCCACCCCAAAGTTTGGGACGCCTCTGTTTACAAGAACCTCGTTTACCGTACAAGTTCAATATCACAGAAAATGAAAAATGGATAAAGAAGTTGTGGTACTTATGTACAATGCAGTATCACTCAACAATGAAATCTATGTCATCAGGCCCGTAGCAGCATAATGAGTGGATTCAGGTACGATGATTCTAACTGAAATAAGTCACACAGAAAAAGAAACATCATAAGATATCACTAATACACAGAATGTAAACTTGGCTACACAGGAACTGAATTCCAAAACAGAACAGGGTCTCAAATTAAGAAAACCAACTTATGCTTACTTAAGGGGAAAGGTGAGTTGGGGTGCTGCATAAAACCAGAGATTGAAATGAGCACAGATAAAGTTCCTTAAGCCAAATATGGAATAGACAAGAGCTACTCCTTGCTCAACGAAATGGACTCAACACCGCATATTAAACGCCTAAGAATGTACCTGACTAGTAAGTATCTTAAAACCTATGGATTGCTATGTCTCCGAAAGAGAATCAAGCATGTGTACAGGGGCATAAACGCAGCAGTGATAGGATTGGAGAGGTTCGGTGAGCAAATGAAGACCCTTTGAAGTCATATTGCATGGTACCCATTCCACGGGTTTCAACTACCCAGGTTTAAGGTATTCTTCCTTCAGGTAAAACATGCATGTGGAAACTAGAGTATGATCAACCATGTGATCGGGAAACGTGTTCAAATATGTCTCAGTTTTCGTACCCTGGTACTCGGGTGCAAAATTCCAGACGCTTTACTAACACCCTCCCGACTTGGAGAGTCAGTCCCTTTAACCTCCTGTTTGGCCCAGTTTGCAATTTCTGTGGAAGATGAACAGGAATAGCGAGAACCAATGAGAGACTAGCTGGAGGTGTCTGGACGGGCAAATTTAACTCTCATTTCCCACCAGGAAGAGGAATTAACCAAAGGCTCAGCTTGCCGTGCCGGAACCAGATTAGGACCTGAAGCCATCCTGCGGTGTTGCGGCCAGCTCAAAAGAAAGCGAGTTGAAGAAAGGAGCTCAGGGGCACTGTAATTCACAAACCTGCAGAGTTATCAATGACAGCTATCGTCCAAAAATATACTGAAGTAAGGCTGCCAAGAGGACTTGAAAGCGGGGCAGAATTGCAGGAAACCGATTTCAGGAGGTAGACTGGAATTGCATTGAAAGCATAGGAAAAGAGGCAGAACGTCCACAATGATGCACTTGGCCAAAAAGGGCGTATGCGTTTTTTCCTGAATATATTCAGGAAAAAACGCATACGCCCTTTTTGGCCAACCAAGCAAGCTTGCAAAGGAAATCTGCACTACAATGAAGTCTCACTTCCCCCCGGTCAAAAGGGCCATCTGAAAAAAGTGTAAAATCCAGAAAGGCAGGACAGGCCATGGAGAACTGGGAGCCTTGTTATGCTGATGGGCGGGATGTAAATTGCCAACAGACACTCGGGAGAAGTGTATGGTGTTTCCTGAAACATCTAAAAAACAAAGCAACAGAGCCTAGGGCACTTCCACTTATGGTCCTATAGCTTAGGGAAATTAAAATCTAAAAGACACAGCCACCCAAAATTTTGGGACGCCTCTGTTTACAAGAACCTCGTTTACAGTACAAGTTCAACATCGCAGAAAGTGAAAAATGGATAAAGAAGTTGTGGTATTTACTTACAAAGCAATATCACTCAGCAATGAAATCTATGTCATCAGGCCCTTAGCAGCACAATGAGTGGATTCAGGTATGATGATTCTAACTGAAATAAGTCACACAGAAAAAGAAACATCATAAGATATCAGTAATACACGGAATGTAAACTTGGCTACACAGGAACTGAATTACAGAACAGAACAGGGTCTCAAATTTAGAAAACCAACTTATGCTTGCTTAAGGGTAAAGGTGAGTTGGGTTGCTGCATAAAACCAGAGATTGAAATGAGCACAGATAAAGTTCCTTAAGCCAATTATGGAATAGACAAGAGCTACTCCTTGCTCAACGAAATGGACTCAACACCGCATATTAAACGCCTAAGAATGTACCTGACTAGTAAGTATCTTAAAACCTATGGATTGCTATGTCTCCGAAAGAGAATCAAGCATGTGTACAGGGGCATAAACGCAGCAGTGATAGGATTGGAGAGGTTCGGTGAGCAAATGAAGACCCTTTGAAGTCATATTGCATAGTACCCATTCCACGGGTTTCAACTACCCAGGTTTAAGGTATTCTTCCTTCAGCTAAAACATGCATGTGGAACCTAGAGTACGATCAACCATGTGATCGGGAAACGTGTTCAAATATGTCTCAGTTTTCGTACCCTGGTACTCGGGTGCAACATTCCAGACGCTTTACTAACACCCTCCCGACTTGGAGAGTCAGTCCCTTTAACCTCCTGTTTGGCCCAGTTTGCAATTTCTGCGGAAGATGAACAGGAATAGCGAGAACCAATGAGAGACTAGCTGGAGGTGTCTGGACGGGCAAATTTAACTCTCATTTCCCACCAGGAAGTGGAATTAACCAAAGGCTCAGCGTGCCGTGCCGGAACCAGATTAGGGCCTGAAGCCATCCTGTGGTGTTGCGGCCAGGTCACAAGAAAGCGAGTTGAAGAAAGGAGCTCAGGGGCACTGTAATTCACAAACCTGCCGAGATATAAATGACAGCTATCGTCCAAAAATATACTGAAGTAAGGCTGCCAAGAGGACTTGAAAGCGGGGCAGAATTGCAGGAAACCGATTTCAGGAGGTAGACTGGAATTGCATTGAAAGCATAGGAAAAGAGGCAGAACGTCCACAATGATGCACTTGGCCAAAAAGGGCGTATGCGTTTTTTCCTGAATATATTCAGGAAAAAACGCATACGCCCTTTTTGGCCAACCAAGCAAGCTTGCAAAGGAAATCTGCACTACAATGAAGTCTCACTTCCCCCCGGTCAAAAGGGCCATCTGAAAAAAGTGTAAAATCCAGAAAGGCAGGACAGGCCATGGAGAACTGGGAGCCTTGTTATGCTGATGGGAGGGATGTAAATTGCCAACAGACACTCGGGAGAAGTGTATGGTGTTTCCTGAAACATCTAAAAAACAAAGCAACAGAGTCTAGGGCACTTCCACTTATGGTCCTATAGATTAGGGAAATTAAAATCAAAAAGACACAGCCACCCCAAAGTTTGCGACGCCTCTGTTTACAAGAACCTCATTTACCGTACAAGTTCAATATCACAGAAAGTGAAAAATGGATGAAGAAGTTGTGGTACTTACGTACAATGCAGTATCACTCAGCAATGAAATCTATGTCATCAGGCCCGTAGCAGCATAATGAGTGGATTCAGGTACGATGATTCTAACTGAAATAAGTCACACAGAAAAAGAAACATCATAAGATATCACTAATACACAGAATGTAAACTTGGCTACACAGGAACTGAATTCCAAAACAGAACAGGGTCTCAAATTTAGAAAACCAACTTATGCTTGCTTAAGGGGAAAGGTGAGTTGGGGTGCTGCATAAAACCAGAGATTGAAATGAGCACAGATAAAGTTCCTTAAGCCAAATATGGAATAGACAAGAGCTACTCCTTGCTCAACGAAATGGACTCAACACCGCATATTAAACGCCTAAGAATGTACCTGACTAGTAAGTATCTTAAAACCTATGGATTGCTATGTCTCCGAAAGAGAATCAAGCATGTGTACAGGGGCATAAACGCAGCAGTGATAGGATTGGAGAGGTTCGGTGAGCAAATGAAGACCCTTTGAAGTCATATTGCATAGTACCCATTCCACGGGTTTCAACTACCCAGGTTTAAGGTATTCTTCCTTCAGCTAAAACATGCATGTGGAACCTAGAGTACGATCAACCATGTGATCGGGAAACGTGTTCAAATATGTCTCAGTTTTCGTACCCTGGTACTCGGGTGCAACATTCCAGACGCTTTACTAACACCCTCCCGACTTGGAGAGTCAGTCCCTTTAACCTCCTGTTTGGCCCAGTTTGCAATTTCTGTGGAAGATGAACAGGAATAGCGAGAACCAATGAGAGACTAGCTGGAGGTGTCTGGACGGGCAAATTTAACTCTCATTTCCCACCAGGAAGAGGAATTAACCAAAGGCTCAGCTTGCCGTGCCGGAACAAGATTAGGGCCTGAAGCCATCCTGCGGTGTTGCGGCCAGCTCAAAAGAAAGCGAGTTGAAGAAAGGAGCTCAGGGGCACTGTAATTCACAAACCTGCAGAGTTATAAATGACAGCTATCGTCCAAAAATATACTGAAGTAAGGCTGCCAAGAGGACTTGAAAGCGGGGCAGAATTGCAGGAAACCGATTTCAGGAGGTAGACTGGAATTGCATTGAAAGCATAGGAAAAGAGGCAGAACGTCCACAATGATGCACTTGGCCAAAAAGGGCGTATGCGTTTTTTCCTGAATATATTCAGGAAAAAACGCATACGCCCTTTTTGGCCAACCAAGCAAGCTTGCAAAGGAAATCTGCACTACAATGAAGTCTCACTTCCCCCCGGTCAAAAGGGCCATCAGAAAAAAGTGTAAAATCCAGAAAGGCAGGACAGGCCATGGAGAACTGGGAGCCTTGTTATGCTGATGGGCGGGATGTAAATTGCCAACAGACACTCGGGAGAAGTGTATGGTGTTTCCTGAAACATCTAAAAAACAAAGCAACAGAGCCTAGGGCAATTCCACTTATGGTCCTATAGCTTAGGGAAATTAAAATCAAAAAGACACAGCCACCCCAAAGTTTGGGACGCCTCTGTTTACAAGAACCTCATTTACCGTACAAGTTCAATATCACAGAAAGTGAAAAATGGATAAAGAAGTTGTGGTACTTACGTACAATGCAGTATCACTCAACAATGAAATCTATGTCATCAGGCCCGTAGCAGCATAATGAGTGGATTCAGGTACGATGATTCTAACTGAAATAAGTCACACAGAAAAAGAAACATCATAAGATATCACTAATACACAGAATGTAAACTTGGCTACACAGGAACTGAATTCCAAAACAGAACAGGGTCTCAAATTTAGAAAACCAACTTATGCTTGCTTAAGCGGAAAGGTGAGTTGGGGTGCTGCATAAAACCAGAGATTGAAATGAGCACAGATAAAGTTCCTTAAGCCAAATATGGAATAGATAAGAGCTACACCTTGCTCAATGAAATGGACTCAACACCCCATATTAAATGCCTAAGAATGTACCTGACTAGTAAGTATCTTAAAACCTATGGATTGCTATGTCTCCAAAAGAGAATCAAGCGTCTGTACAGGGGGATAAACGCAGCAGTGATAGGATTGGAGAAGTTCGGTGAGCAAATGAAGACCCTTTGAAGTCATATTGCATGGTACCCATTACACGGGTCTCAACTCTCCAGGTTTAAGGTATTCTTCCTTCAGCTAAAACATGCATGTGGAACCCAGAGTATGATCAACCGTGTGAACGGGAGACGTGTTCAAATATGTCTCAGTTTTCCTCCCCTGGTACTCGGGTGCAACATTCCAGACGCTTTACTAACACCCTCCCGACTTGGAGAGTCAGTCCCTTTAACCTCCTGTTTGGCCCAGTTTGCAATTTCTGTGGAAGATGAACAGGAATAGCGAGAACCAATGAGAGACTAGCTGGAGGTGTCTGGACGGGCAAATTTAACTCTCATTTCCCACCAGGAAGAGGAATTAACCAAAGGCTCAGCATGCCGTGCCGGAACCAGATTAGGGCCTGAAGCCATCCTGCGGTGTTGCGGCCAGCTCAAAAGAAAGCGAGTTGAAGAAAGGAGCTCAGGGGCACTGTAATTCACAAACCTGCAGAGTTATAAATGACAGCTATCGTCCAAAAATATACTGAAGTAAGGCTGCCGAGAGGACTTGAAAGCGGGGCAGAATTGCAGGAAACCGATTTCAGGAGGTAGACTGGAATTGCATTGAAAGCATAGGAAAAGAGGCAGAACGTCCACAATGATGCACTTGGCCAAAAAGGGCGTATGCGTTTTTTCCTGAATGTATTCAGGAAAAAACGCATACGCCCTTTTTGGCCAACCAAGCAAGCTTGCAAAGGAAATCTGCACTACAATGAAGTCTCACTTCCCCCCGGTCAAAAGGGCCATCTGAAAAAAGTGTAAAATCCAGAAAGGCAGGACAGGCCATGGAGAACTGGGAGCCTTGTTATGCTGATGGGCGGGATGTAAATTGTCAACAGACACTCGGGAGAAGTGTATGGTGTTTCCTGAAACATCTAAAAAACAAAGCAACAGAGCCTAGGGCACTTCCACTTATGGTCCTATAGCTTAGGAAAATTAAAATCAAAAAGACACAGCCACCCAAAAGTTTGCGACGCCTCTGTTTACAAGAACCTCGTTTACAGTACAAGTTCAACATCGCAGAAAGTGAAAAATGGATAAAGAAGTTGTGGTATTTACTTACAAAGCAATATCACTCAGCAATGAAATCTATGTCATCAGGCCCTTAGCAGCACAATGAGTGGATTCAGGTATGATGATTCTAACTGAAATAAGTCACACAGAAAAAGAAACATCATAAGATATCAGTAATACACGGAATGTAAACTTGGCTACACAGGAACTGAATTACAGAACAGAACAGGGTCTCAAATTTAGAAAACCAACTTATGCTTGCTTAAGGGTAAAGGTGAGTTGGGGTGCTGCATAAAACCAGAGATTGAAATGAGCACAGATAAAGTTCCTTAAGCCAAATATGGAATAGACAAGAGCTACTCCTTGCTCAACGAAATGGACTCAACACCCCATATTAAACGCCTAAGAATGTACCTGACTAGTAAGTATCTTAAAACCTATGGATTGCTATGTCTCCGAAAGAGAATCAAGCATGTGTACAGGGGCATAAACGCAGCAGCGATAGGATTGGAGAGGTTCGGTGAGCAAATGAAGACCCTTTGAAGTCATATTGCATGGTACCCATTCCACGGGTTTCAACTACCCAGGTTTAAGGTATTCTACCTTCAGCTAAAACATGCATGTGGAAACTAGAGTATGATCAACCATGTGATCGGGAAACGTGTTCAAATATGTCTCAGTTTTCGTACCCTGTTACTCGGGTGCAACATTCCAGAGGCTTTACTAACACCCTCCCGACTTGGAGAGTCAGTCCCTTTAACCTCCTGTTTGGCCCAGTTTGCAATTTCTGTGGAAGATGAACAGGAATAGCGAGAACCAATGAGAGACTAGCTGGAGGTGTCTGGACGGGCAAATTTAACTCTCATTTCCCACCAGGAAGAGGAATTAACCAAAGGCTCAGCTTGCCGTGCCGGAACCAGATTAGGGCCTGAAGCCATCCTGCGGTGTTGCGGCCAGCTCAAAAGAAAGCGAGTTGAAGAAAGGAGCTCAGGGTCACTGTAATTCACAAACCTGCAGAGTTATAAATGACAGCTATCGTCCAAAAATATACTGAAGTAAGGCTGCCAAGAGGACTTGAAAGCGGGGCAGAATTGCAGGAAACCGATTTCAGGAGGTAGACTGGAATTGCATTGAAAGCATAGGAAAAGAGGCAGAACGTCCACAATGATGCACTTGGCCAAAAAGGGCGTATGCGTTTTTTCCTGAATATATTCAGGAAAAAACGCATACGCCCTTTTTGGCCAACCAAGCAAGCTTGCAAAGGAAATCTGCACTACAATGAAGTCTCACTTCCCCCCGGTCAAAAGGGCCATCTGAAAAAAGTGTAAAATCCAGAAAGGCAGGACAGGCCATGGAGAACTGGGAGCCTTGTTATGCTGATGGGCGGGATGTAAATTGCCAACAGACACTCGGGAGAAGTGTATGGTGTTTCCTGAAACATCTAAAAAACAAAGCAACAGAGCCTAGGGCACTTCAACTTATGGTCCTATAGCTTAGGAAAATTAAAATCAAAAAGACACAGCCACCCAAAAGTTTGCGACGCCTCTGTTTACAAGAACCTCGTTTACAGTACAAGTTCAACATCGCAGAAAGTGAAAAATGGATAAAGAAGTTGTGGTATTTACTTACAAAGCAATATCACTCAGCAATGAAATCTATGGCATCAGGCCCTTAGCAGCACAATGAGTGGATTCAGGTATGATGATTCTAACTGAAATAAGTCACACAGAAAAAGAAACATCATAAGATATCAGTAATACACGGAATGTAAACTTGGCTACACAGGAACTGAATTACAGAACAGAACAGGGTCTCAAATTTAGAAAACCAACTTATGCTTGCTTAAGGGTAAAGGTGAGTTGGGGTGCTGCATAAAACCAGAGATTGAAATGAGCACAGATAAAGTTCCTTAAGCCAAATATGGAATAGACAAGAGCTACTCCTTGCTCAACGAAATGGACTCAACACCCCATATTAAACGCCTAAGAATGTACCTGACTAGTAAGTATCTTAAAACCTATGGATTGCTATGTCTCCGAAAGAGAATCAAGCATGTGTACAGGGGCATAAACGCAGCAGTGATAGGATTGGAGAGGTTCGGTGAGCAAATGAAGACCCTTTGAAGTCATATTGCATGGTACCCATTCCACGGGTTTCAACTACCCAGGTTTAAGGTATTCTACCTTCAGCTAAAACATGCATGTGGAAACTAGAGTATGATCAACCATGTGATCGGGAAACGTGTTCAAATATGTCTCAGTTTTCGTACCCTGTTACTCGGGTGCAACATTCCAGAGGCTTTACTAACACCCTCCCGACTTGGAGAGTCAGTCCCTTTAACCTCCTGTTTGGCCCAGTTTGCAATTTCTGTGGAAGATGAACAGGAATAGCGAGAACCAATGAGAGACTAGCTGGAGGTGTCTGGACGGGCAAATTTAACTCTCATTTCCCACCAGGAAGAGGAATTAACCAAAGGCTCAGCTTGCCGTGCCGGAACCAGATTAGGGCCTGAAGCCATCCTGCGGTGTTGCGGCCAGCTCAAAAGAAAGCGAGTTGAAGAAAGGAGCTCAGGGGCACTGTAATTCACAAACCTGCAGAGTTATAAATGACAGCTATCGTCCAAAAATATACTGAAGTAAGGCTGCCAAGAGGACTTGAAAGCGGGGCAGAATTGCAGGAAACCGATTTCAGGAGGTAGACTGGAATTGCATTGAAAGCATAGGAAAAGAGGCAGAACGTCCACAATGATGCACTTGGCCAAAAAGGGCGTATGCGTTTTTTCCTGAATATATTCAGGAAAAAACGCATACGCCCTTTTTGGCCAACCAAGCAAGCTTGCAAAGGAAATCTGCACTACAATGAAGTCTCACTTCCCCCCGGTCAAAAGGGCCATCTGAAAAAAGTGTAAAATCCAGAAAGGCAGGACAGGCCATGGAGAACTGGGAGCCTTGTTATGCTGATGGGCGGGATGTAAATTGCCAACAGACACTCGGGAGAAGTGTATGGTGTTTCCTGAAACATCTAAAAAACAAAGCAACAGAGCCTAGGGCACTTCCACTTATGGTCCTATAGCTTAGGGAAATTAAAATCAAAAAGACACAGCCACCCCAAAGTTTGGGACGCCTCTGTTTACAAGAACCTCGTTTACAGTACAAGTTCAACATCGCAGAAAGTGAAAAATGGATAAAGAAGTTGTGGTATTTACTTACAAAGCAATATCACTCAGCAATGAAATCTATGTCATCAGGCCCTTAGCAGCACAATGAGTGGATTCAGGTATGATGATTCTAACTGAAATAAGTCACACAGAAAAAGAAACATCATAAGATATCAGTAATACACGGAATGTAAACTTGGCTACACAGGGACTGAATTACAGAACAGAGCAGGGTCTCAAATTTAGAAAACCAACTTATGCTTGCTTAAGGGGAATGGTGAGTTGGGGTGCTGCATAAAACCATAGATTGAAATGAGCACAGATAAAGTTCCTTAAGCCAAATATGGAATAGACAAGAGCTACTCCTTGCTCAACGAAATTGACTCAACACCGCATATTAAAAGCCTAAGAATGTACCTGACTAGTAAGTATCTTAAAACCTATGGATTGCTATGTCTCCGAAAGAGAATCAAGCATGTGTACAGGGGCATAAACGCAGCAGTGATAGGATTGGAGAGGTTCGGTGAGCAAATGAAGACCCTTTGAAGTCATATTGCATGGTACCCATTCCACGGGTCTCAACTCTCCAGGTTTAAGGTATTCTTCCTTCAGCTAAAACATGCATGTGGAACCCAGAGTATGATCCACCATGTGAACGGGAGACATGTTCAAATATGTCTCAGTTTTCCTCCCCTGGTACTCGGGTGCAACATTCCAGACGCTTTACTAACACTCTCCCCACTTGGAGAGTCAGCGCCTTTAACCTCCTGTTTGGCCCAGTTTGCAATTTCTGCGGAAGATGAACAGGAATAGCGAGAACCAATGAGAGACTAGCTGGAGGTGTCTGGACGGGCAAATTTAACTCTCATTTCCCACCAGGAAGAGGAATTAACCAAAGGCTCAGCGTGCCGTGCCGGAACCAGATTAGGGCCTGAAGCCATCCTGCGGTGTTGCGGCCAGGTCACAAGAAAGCGAGTTGAAGAAAGGAGCTCAGGGGCACTGTAATTCACAAACCTGCAGAGTTATAAATGACAGCTATCGTCCAAAAATATACTGAAGTAAGGCTGCCAAGAGGACTTGAAAGCGGGGCAGAATTGCAGGAAACCGATTTCAGGAGGTAGACTGGAATTGCATTGAAAGCATAGGAAAAGAGGCAGAACGTACACAATGATGCACTTGGCCAAAAAGTGCGTATGCGTTTTTTCCTGAATATATTCAGGAAAAAACGCATACGCCCTTTTTGGCCAACCAAGCAAGCTTGCAAAGGAAATCTGCACTACAATGAAGTCTCACTTCCCCCCGGTCAAAAGGGCCATCTGAAAAAAGTGTAAAATCCAGAAAGGCAGGACAGGCCATGGAGAACTGGGAGCCTTGTTATGCTGATGGGCGGCATGTAAATTGCCAACAGACACTCGGGAGAAGTGTACGGTGTTTCCTGAAACATCTAAAAAACAAAGCAACAGAGCCTAGGGCACTTCCACTTATGGTCCTATAGCTTAGGGAAATTAAAATCAAAAAGACACAGCCACCCCAAAGTTTGGGACGCCTCTGTTTACAAGAACCTCGTTTACCGTACAAGTTCAATATCACAGAAAGTGAAAAATGGATAAAGAAGTTGTGGTATTTACTTACAAAGCAATAACACTCAGCAATGAAATCTATGTCATCAGGCCCTTAGCAGCACAATGAGTGGATTCAGGTATGATGATTCTAACTGAAATAAGTCACACAGAAAAAGAAACATCATAAGATATCAGTAATACACGGAATGTAAACTTGGCTACACAGGAACTGAATTACAGAACAGAACAGGGTCTCAAATTTAGAAAACCAACTTATGCTTGCTTAAGGGGAAAGGTGAGTTGGGGTGCTGCATAAAACCAGAGATTGAAATGAGCACAGATAAAGTTCCTTAAGCCAAATATGGAATAGACAAGAGCTACTCCTTGCTCAACGAAATGGACTCAACACCGCATATTAAACGCCTAAGAATGTACCTGACTAGTAAGTATCTTAAAACCTATGGATTGCTATGTCTCCGAAAGAGAATCAAGCATGTGTACAGGGGCATAAACGCAGCAGTGATAGGATTGGAGAGGTTCGGTGAGCAAATGAAGACCCTTTGAAGTCATATTGCATAGTACCCATTCCACGGGTTTCAACTACCCAGGTTTAAGGTATTCTTCCTTCAGCTAAAACATGCATGTGGAACCCAAAGTATGATCAACCATGTGATCGGGAAACGTGTTCAAATATGTCTCAGTTTTCGTACCCTGGTACTCGGGTGCAACATTCCAGACGCTTTACTAACACCCTCCCGACTTGGAGAGTCAGTCCCTTTAACCTCCTGTTTGGCCCAGTTTGCAATTTCTGTGGAAGATGAACAGGAATAGCGAGAACCAATGAGAGACTAGCTGGAGGTGTCTGGACGGGCAAATTTAACTCTCATTTCCCACCATTAAGAGGAATTAACCAAAGGTTCAGCTTGCCGTGCCGGAACCAGATTAGGGCCTGAAGCCATCCTGCGGTGTTGCGGCCAGGTCACAAGAAAGTGAGTTGAAGAAAGGAGCTCAGGGGCACTGTAATTCACAAACCTGCAGAGTTATAAATGACAGCAATCGTCCAAAAATATACTGAAGTAAGGCTGCCAAGAGGACTTGAAAGCGGGGCAGAATTGCAGGAAACCGATTTCAGGAGGTAGACTGGAATTGCATTGAAAGCATAGGAAAAGAGGCAGAACGTCCACAATGATGCACTTGGCCAAAAAGGGCGTATGCGTTTTTTCCTGAATATATTCAGGAAAAAACGCATACGCCCTTTTTGGCCAACCAAGCAAGCTTGCAAAGGAAATCTGCACTACAATGAAGTCTCACTTCCCCCCGGTCAAAAGGGCCATCAGAAAAAAGTGTAAAATCCAGAAAGGCAGGACAGGCCATGGAGAACTGGGAGCCTTGTTATGCTGATGGGCGGGATGTAAATTGCCAACAGACACTCGGGAGAAGTGTATGGTGTTTCCTGAAACATCTAAAAAACAAAGCAACAGAGCCTAGGGCAATTCCACTTATGGTCCTATAGCTTAGGGAAATTAAAATCAAAAAGACACAGCCACCCCAAAGTTTGGGACGCCTCTGTTTACAAGAACCTCATTTACCGTACAAGTTCAATATCACAGAAAGTGAAAAATGGATAAAGAAGTTGTGGTACTTACGTACAATGCAGTATCACTCAACAATGAAATCTATGTCATCAGGCCCGTAGCAGCATAATGAGTGGATTCAGGTACGATGATTCTAACTGAAATAAGTCACACAGAAAAAGAAACATCATAAGATATCACTAATACACAGAATGTAAACTTGGCTACACAGGAACTGAATTCCAAAACAGAACAGGGTCTCAAATTTAGAAAACCAACTTATGCTTGCTTAAGCGGAAAGGTGAGTTGGGGTGCTGCATAAAACCAGAGATTGAAATGAGCACAGATAAAGTTCCTTAAGCCAAATATGGAATAGATAAGAGCTACACCTTGCTCAATGAAATGGACTCAACACCCCATATTAAATGCCTAAGAATGTACCTGACTAGTAAGTATCTTAAAACCTATGGATTGCTATGTCTCCAAAAGAGAATCAAGCGTCTGTACAGGGGGATAAACGCAGCAGTGATAGGATTGGAGAAGTTCGGTGAGCAAATGAAGACCCTTTGAAGTCATATTGCATGGTACCCATTACACGGGTCTCAACTCTCCAGGTTTAAGGTATTCTTCCTTCAGCTAAAACATGCATGTGGAACCCAGAGTATGATCAACCGTGTGAACGGGAGACGTGTTCAAATATGTCTCAGTTTTCCTCCCCTGGTACTCGGGTGCAACATTCCAGACGCTTTACTAACACCCTCCCGACTTGGAGAGTCAGTCCCTTTAACCTCCTGTTTGGCCCAGTTTGCAATTTCTGTGGAAGATGAACAGGAATAGCGAGAACCAATGAGAGACTAGCTGGAGGTGTCTGGACGGGCAAATTTAACTCTCATTTCCCACCAGGAAGAGGAATTAACCAAAGGCTCAGCATGCCGTGCCGGAACCAGATTAGGGCCTGAAGCCATCCTGCGGTGTTGCGGCCAGCTCAAAAGAAAGCGAGTTGAAGAAAGGAGCTCAGGGGCACTGTAATTCACAAACCTGCAGAGTTATAAATGACAGCTATCGTCCAAAAATATACTGAAGTAAGGCTGCCGAGAGGACTTGAAAGCGGGGCAGAATTGCAGGAAACCGATTTCAGGAGGTAGACTGGAATTGCATTGAAAGCATAGGAAAAGAGGCAGAACGTCCACAATGATGCACTTGGCCAAAAAGGGTGTATGCGTTTTTTCCTGAATGTATTCAGGAAAAAACGCATACGCCCTTTTTGGCCAACCAAGCAAGCTTGCAAAGGAAATCTGCACTACAATGAAGTCTCACTTCCCCCCGGTCAAAAGGGCCATCTGAAAAAAGTGTAAAATCCAGAAAGGCAGGACAGGCCATGGAGAACTGGGAGCCTTGTTATGCTGATGGGCGGGATGTAAATTGTCAACAGACACTCGGGAGAAGTGTATGGTGTTTCCTGAAACATCTAAAAAACAAAGCAACAGAGCCTAGGGCACTTCCACTTATGGTCCTATAGCTTAGGAAAATTAAAATCAAAAAGACACAGCCACCCAAAAGTTTGCGACGCCTCTGTTTACAAGAACCTCGTTTACAGTACAAGTTCAACATCGCAGAAAGTGAAAAATGGATAAAGAAGTTGTGGTATTTACTTACAAAGCAATATCACTCAGCAATGAAATCTATGTCATCAGGCCCTTAGCAGCACAATGAGTGGATTCAGGTATGATGATTCTAACTGAAATAAGTCACACAGAAAAAGAAACATCATAAGATATCAGTAATACACGGAATGTAAACTTGGCTACACAGGAACTGAATTACAGAACAGAACAGGGTCTCAAATTTAGAAAACCAACTTATGCTTGCTTAAGGGTAAAGGTGAGTTGGGGTGCTGCATAAAACCAGAGATTGAAATGAGCACAGATAAAGTTCCTTAAGCCAAATATGGAATAGACAAGAGCTACTCCTTGCTCAACGAAATGGACTCAACACCCCATATTAAACGCCTAAGAATGTACCTGACTAGTAAGTATCTTAAAACCTATGGATTGCTATGTCTCCGAAAGAGAATCAAGCATGTGTACAGGGGCATAAACGCAGCAGTGATAGGATTGGAGAGGTTCGGTGAGCAAATGAAGACCCTTTGAAGTCATATTGCATGGTACCCATTCCACGGGTTTCAACTACCCAGGTTTAAGGTATTCTACCTTCAGCTAAAACATGCATGTGGAAACTAGAGTATGATCAACCATGTGATCGGGAAACGTGTTCAAATATGTCTCAGTTTTCGTACCCTGTTACTCGGGTGCAACATTCCAGAGGCTTTACTAACACCCTCCCGACTTGGAGAGTCAGTCCCTTTAACCTCCTGTTTGGCCCAGTTTGCAATTTCTGTGGAAGATGAACAGGAATAGCGAGAACCAATGAGAGACTAGCTGGAGGTGTCTGGACGGGCAAATTTAACTCTCATTTCCCACCAGGAAGAGGAATTAACCAAAGGCTCAGCTTGCCGTGCCGGAACCAGATTAGGGCCTGAAGCCATCCTGCGGTGTTGCGGCCAGCTCAAAAGAAAGCGAGTTGAAGAAAGGAGCTCAGGGTCACTGTAATTCACAAACCTGCAGAGTTATAAATGACAGCTATCGTCCAAAAATATACTGAAGTAAGGCTGCCAAGAGGACTTGAAAGCGGGGCAGAATTGCAGGAAACCGATTTCAGGAGGTAGACTGGAATTGCATTGAAAGCATAGGAAAAGAGGCAGAACGTCCACAATGATGCACTTGGCCAAAAAGGGCGTATGCGTTTTTTCCTGAATATATTCAGGAAAAAACGCATACGCCCTTTTTGGCCAACCAAGCAAGCTTGCAAAGGAAATCTGCACTACAATGAAGTCTCACTTCCCCCCGGTCAAAAGGGCCATCTGAAAAAAGTGTAAAATCCAGAAAGGCAGGACAGGCCATGGAGAACTGGGAGCCTTGTTATGCTGATGGGCGGGATGTAAATTGCCAACAGACACTCGGGAGAAGTGTATGGTGTTTCCTGAAACATCTAAAAAACAAAGCAACAGAGCCTAGGGCACTTCAACTTATGGTCCTATAGCTTAGGAAAATTAAAATCAAAAAGACACAGCCACCCAAAAGTTTGCGACGCCTCTGTTTACAAGAACCTCGTTTACAGTACAAGTTCAACATCGCAGAAAGTGAAAAATGGATAAAGAAGTTGTGGTATTTACTTACAAAGCAATATCACTCAGCAATGAAATCTATGGCATCAGGCCCTTAGCAGCACAATGAGTGGATTCAGGTATGATGATTCTAACTGAAATAAGTCACACAGAAAAAGAAACATCATAAGATATCAGTAATACACGGAATGTAAACTTGGCTACACAGGAACTGAATTACAGAACAGAACAGGGTCTCAAATTTAGAAAACCAACTTATGCTTGCTTAAGGGTAAAGGTGAGTTGGGGTGCTGCATAAAACCAGAGATTGAAATGAGCACAGATAAAGTTCCTTAAGCCAAATATGGAATAGACAAGAGCTACTCCTTGCTCAACGAAATGGACTCAACACCCCATATTAAACGCCTAAGAATGTACCTGACTAGTAAGTATCTTAAAACCTATGGATTGCTATGTCTCCGAAAGAGAATCAAGCATGTGTACAGGGGCATAAACGCAGCAGTGATAGGATTGGAGAGGTTCGGTGAGCAAATGAAGACCCTTTGAAGTCATATTGCATAGTACCCATTCCACGGGTTTCAACTACCCAGGTTTAAGGTATTCTACCTTCAGCTAAAACATGCATGTGGAAACTAGAGTATGATCAACCATGTGATCGGGAAACGTGTTCAAATATGTCTCAGTTTTCGTACCCTGTTACTCGGGTGCAACATTCCAGAGGCTTTACTAACACCCTCCCGACTTGGAGAGTCAGTCCCTTTAACCTCCTGTTTGGCCCAGTTTGCAATTTCTGTGGAAGATGAACAGGAATAGCGAGAACCAATGAGAGACTAGCTGGAGGTGTCTGGACGGGCAAATTTAACTCTCATTTCCCACCAGGAAGAGGAATTAACCAAAGGCTCAGCTTGCCGTGCCGGAACCAGATTAGGGCCTGAAGCCATCCTGCGGTGTTGCGGCCAGCTCAAAAGAAAGCGAGTTGAAGAAAGGAGCTCAGGGGCACTGTAATTCACAAACCTGCAGAGTTATAAATGACAGCTATCGTCCAAAAATATACTGAAGTAAGGCTGCCAAGAGGACTTGAAAGCGGGGCAGAATTGCAGGAAACCGATTTCAGGAGGTAGACTGGAATTGCATTGAAAGCATAGGAAAAGAGGCAGAACGTCCACAATGATGCACTTGGCCAAAAAGGGCGTATGCGTTTTTTCCTGAATATATTCAGGAAAAAACGCATACGCCCTTTTTGGCCAACCAAGCAAGCTTGCAAAGGAAATCTGCACTACAATGAAGTCTCACTTCCCCCCAGTCAAAAGGGCCATCAGAAAAAAGTGTAAAATCCAGAAAGGCAGGACAGGCCATGGAGAACTGGGAGCCTTGTTATGCTGATGGGCGGGATGTAAATTGCCAACAGACACTCGGGAGAAGTGTATGGTGTTTCCTGAAACATCTAAAAAACAAAGCAACAGAGCCTAGGGCAATTCCACTTATGGTCCTATAGCTTAGGGAAATTAAAATCAAAAAGACACAGCCACCCCAAAGTTTGGGACGCCTCTGTTTACAAGAACCTCATTTACCGTACAAGTTCAATATCACAGAAAGTGAAAAATGGATAAAGAAGTTGTGGTACTTACGTACAATGCAGTATCACTCAACAATGAAATCTATGTCATCAGGCCCGTAGCAGCATAATGAGTGGATTCAGGTACGATGATTCTAACTGAAATAAGTCACACAGAAAAAGAAACATCATAAGATATCACTAATACACAGAATGTAAACTTGGCTACACAGGAACTGAATTCCAAAACAGAACAGGGTCTCAAATTTAGAAAACCAACTTATGCTTGCTTAAGCGGAAAGGTGAGTTGGGGTGCTGCATAAAACCAGAGATTGAAATGAGCACAGATAAAGTTCCTTAAGCCAAATATGGAATAGATAAGAGCTACACCTTGCTCAATGAAATGGACTCAACACCCCATATTAAATGCCTAAGAATGTACCTGACTAGTAAGTATCTTAAAACCTATGGATTGCTATGTCTCCAAAAGAGAATCAAGCGTCTGTACAGGGGGATAAACGCAGCAGTGATAGGATTGGAGAAGTTCGGTGAGCAAATGAAGACCCTTTGAAGTCATATTGCATGGTACCCATTACACGGGTCTCAACTCTCCAGGTTTAAGGTATTCTTCCTTCAGCTAAAACATGCATGTGGAACCCAGAGTATGATCAACCGTGTGAACGGGAGACGTGTTCAAATATGTCTCAGTTTTCCTCCCCTGGTACTCGGGTGCAACATTCCAGACGCTTTACTAACACCCTCCCGACTTGGAGAGTCAGTCCCTTTAACCTCCTGTTTGGCCCAGTTTGCAATTTCTGTGGAAGATGAACAGGAATAGCGAGAACCAATGAGAGACTAGCTGGAGGTGTCTGGACGGGCAAATTTAACTCTCATTTCCCACCAGGAAGAGGAATTAACCAAAGGCTCAGCATGCCGTGCCGGAACCAGATTAGGGCCTGAAGCCATCCTGCGGTGTTGCGGCCAGCTCAAAAGAAAGCGAGTTGAAGAAAGGAGCTCAGGGGCACTGTAATTCACAAACCTGCAGAGTTATAAATGACAGCTATCGTCCAAAAATATACTGAAGTAAGGCTGCCGAGAGGACTTGAAAGCGGGGCAGAATTGCAGGAAACCGATTTCAGGAGGTAGACTGGAATTGCATTGAAAGCATAGGAAAAGAGGCAGAACGTCCACAATGATGCACTTGGCCAAAAAGGGCGTATGCGTTTTTTCCTGAATATATTCAGGAAAAAACGCATACGCCCTTTTTGGCCAACCAAGCAAGCTTGCAAAGGAAATCTGCACTACAATGAAGTCTCACTTCCCCCCGGTCAAAAGGGCCATCTGAAAAAAGTGTAAAATCCAGAAAGGCAGGACAGGCCATGGAGAACTGGGAGCCTTGTTATGCTGATGGGCGGGATGTAAATTGTCAACAGACACTCGGGAGAAGTGTATGGTGTTTCCTGAAACATCTAAAAAACAAAGCAACAGAGCCTAGGGCACTTCCACTTATGGTCCTATAGCTTAGGAAAATTAAAATCAAAAAGACACAGCCACCCAAAAGTTTGCGACGCCTCTGTTTACAAGAACCTCGTTTACAGTACAAGTTCAACATCGCAGAAAGTGAAAAATGGATAAAGAAGTTGTGGTATTTACTTACAAAGCAATATCACTCAGCAATGAAATCTATGTCATCAGGCCCTTAGCAGCACAATGAGTGGATTCAGGTATGATGATTCTAACTGAAATAAGTCACACAGAAAAAGAAACATCATAAGATATCAGTAATACACGGAATGTAAACTTGGCTACACAGGAACTGAATTACAGAACAGAACAGGGTCTCAAATTTAGAAAACCAACTTATGCTTGCTTAAGGGTAAAGGTGAGTTGGGGTGCTGCATAAAACCAGAGATTGAAATGAGCACAGATAAAGTTCCTTAAGCCAAATATGGAATAGACAAGAGCTACTCCTTGCTCAACGAAATGGACTCAACACCCCATATTAAACGCCTAAGAATGTACCTGACTAGTAAGTATCTTAAAACCTATGGATTGCTATGTCTCCGAAAGAGAATCAAGCATGTGTACAGGGGCATAAACGCAGCAGTGATAGGATTGGAGAGGTTCGGTGAGCAAATGAAGACCCTTTGAAGTCATATTGCATGGTACCCATTCCACGGGTTTCAACTACCCAGGTTTAAGGTATTCTACCTTCAGCTAAAACATGCATGTGGAAACTAGAGTATGATCAACCATGTGATCGGGAAACGTGTTCAAATATGTCTCAGTTTTCGTACCCTGTTACTCGGGTGCAACATTCCAGAGGCTTTACTAACACCCTCCCGACTTGGAGAGTCAGTCCCTTTAACCTCCTGTTTGGCCCAGTTTGCAATTTCTGTGGAAGATGAACAGGAATAGCGAGAACCAATGAGAGACTAGCTGGAGGTGTCTGGACGGGCAAATTTAACTCTCATTTCCCACCAGGAAGAGGAATTAACCAAAGGCTCAGCTTGCCGTGCCGGAACCAGATTAGGGCCTGAAGCCATCCTGCGGTGTTGCGGCCAGCTCAAAAGAAAGCGAGTTGAAGAAAGGAGCTCAGGGTCACTGTAATTCACAAACCTGCAGAGTTATAAATGACAGCTATCGTCCAAAAATATACTGAAGTAAGGCTGCCAAGAGGACTTGAAAGCGGGGCAGAATTGCAGGAAACCGATTTCAGGAGGTAGACTGGAATTGCATTGAAAGCATAGGAAAAGAGGCAGAACGTCCACAATGATGCACTTGGCCAAAAAGGGCGTATGCGTTTTTTCCTGAATATATTCAGGAAAAAACGCATACGCCCTTTTTGGCCAACCAAGCAAGCTTGCAAAGGAAATCTGCACTACAATGAAGTCTCACTTCCCCCCGGTCAAAAGGGCCATCTGAAAAAAGTGTAAAATCCAGAAAGGCAGGACAGGCCATGGAGAACTGGGAGCCTTGTTATGCTGATGGGCGGGATGTAAATTGCCAACAGACACTCGGGAGAAGTGTATGGTGTTTCCTGAAACATCTAAAAAACAAAGCAACAGAGCCTAGGGCACTTCAACTTATGGTCCTATAGCTTAGGAAAATTAAAATCAAAAAGACACAGCCACCCAAAAGTTTGCGACGCCTCTGTTTACAAGAACCTCGTTTACAGTACAAGTTCAACATCGCAGAAAGTGAAAAATGGATAAAGAAGTTGTGGTATTTACTTACAAAGCAATATCACTCAGCAATGAAATCTATGTCATCAGGCCCTTAGCAGCACAATGAGTGGATTCAGGTATGATGATTCTAACTGAAATAAGTCACACAGAAAAAGAAACATCATAAGATATCAGTAATACACGGAATGTAAACTTGGCTACACAGGAACTGAATTACAGAACAGAACAGGGTCTCAAATTTAGAAAACCAACTTATGCTTGCTTAAGGGTAAAGGTGAGTTGGGGTGCTGCATAAAACCAGAGATTGAAATGAGCACAGATAAAGTTCCTTAAGCCAAATATGGAATAGACAAGAGCTACTCCTTGCTCAACGAAATGGACTCAACACCCCATATTAAACGCCTAAGAATGTACCTGACTAGTAAGTATCTTAAAACCTATGGATTGCTATGTCTCCGAAAGAGAATCAAGCATGTGTACAGGGGCATAAACGCAGCAGTGATAGGATTGGAGAGGTTCGGTGAGCAAATGAAGACCCTTTGAAGTCATATTGCATGGTACCCATTCCACGGGTTTCAACTACCCAGGTTTAAGGTATTCTACCTTCAGCTAAAACATGCATGTGGAAACTAGAGTATGATCAACCATGTGATCGGGAAACGTGTTCAAATATGTCTCAGTTTTCGTACCCTGTTACTCGGGTGCAACATTCCAGAGGCTTTACTAACACCCTCCCGACTTGGAGAGTCAGTCCCTTTAACCTCCTGTTTGGCCCAGTTTGCAATTTCTGTGGAAGATGAACAGGAATAGCGAGAACCAATGAGAGACTAGCTGGAGGTGTCTGGACGGGCAAATTTAACTCTCATTTCCCACCAGGAAGAGGAATTAACCAAAGGCTCAGCTTGCCGTGCCGGAACCAGATTAGGGCCTGAAGCCATCCTGCGGTGTTGCGGCCAGCTCAAAAGAAAGCGAGTTGAAGAAAGGAGCTCAGGGGCACTGTAATTCACAAACCTGCAGAGTTATAAATGACAGCTATCGTCCAAAAATATACTGAAGTAAGGCTGCCAAGAGGACTTGAAAGCGGGGCAGAATTGCAGGAAACCGATTTCAGGAGGTAGACTGGAATTGCATTGAAAGCATAGGAAAAGAGGCAGAACGTCCACAATGATGCACTTGGCCAAAAAGGGCGTATGCGTTTTTTCCTGAATATATTCAGGAAAAAACGCATACGCCCTTTTTGGCCAACCAAGCAAGCTTGCAAAGGAAATCTGCACTACAATGAAGTCTCACTTCCCCCCGGTCAAAAGGGCCATCTGAAAAAAGTGTAAAATCCAGAAAGGCAGGACAGGCCATGGAGAACTGGGAGCCTTGTTATGCTGATGGGCGGGATGTAAATTGCCAACAGACACTCGGGAGAAGTGTATGGTGTTTCCTGAAACATCTAAAAAACAAAGCAACAGAGCCTAGGGCACTTCCACTTATGGTCCTATAGCTTAGGGAAATTAAAATCAAAAAGACACAGCCACCCCAAAGTTTGGGACGCCTCTGTTTACAAGAACCTCGTTTACAGTACAAGTTCAACATCGCAGAAAGTGAAAAATGGATAAAGAAGTTGTGGTATTTACTTACAAAGCAATATCACTCAGCAATGAAATCTATGTCATCAGGCCCTTAGCAGCACAATGAGTGGATTCAGGTATGATGATTCTAACTGAAATAAGTCACACAGAAAAAGAAACATCATAAGATATCAGTAATACACGGAATGTAAACTTGGCTACACAGGGACTGAATTACAGAACAGAGCAGGGTCTCAAATTTAGAAAACCAACTTATGCTTGCTTAAGGGGAATGGTGAGTTGGGGTGCTGCATAAAACCATAGATTGAAATGAGCACAGATAAAGTTCCTTAAGCCAAATATGGAATAGACAAGAGCTACTCCTTGCTCAACGAAATTGACTCAACACCGCATATTAAAAGCCTAAGAATGTACCTGACTAGTAAGTATCTTAAAACCTATGGATTGCTATGTCTCCGAAAGAGAATCAAGCATGTGTACAGGGGCATAAACGCAGCAGTGATAGGATTGGAGAGGTTCGGTGAGCAAATGAAGACCCTTTGAAGTCATATTGCATGGTACCCATTCCACGGGTCTCAACTCTCCAGGTTTAAGGTATTCTTCCTTCAGCTAAAACATGCATGTGGAACCCAGAGTATGATCCACCATGTGAACGGGAGACATGTTCAAATATGTCTCAGTTTTCCTCCCCTGGTACTCGGGTGCAACATTCCAGACGCTTTACTAACACTCTCCCCACTTGGAGAGTCAGCGCCTTTAACCTCCTGTTTGGCCCAGTTTGCAATTTCTGCGGAAGATGAACAGGAATAGCGAGAACCAATGAGAGACTAGCTGGAGGTGTCTGGACGGGCAAATTTAACTCTCATTTCCCACCAGGAAGAGGAATTAACCAAAGGCTCAGCGTGCCGTGCCGGAACCAGATTAGGGCCTGAAGCCATCCTGCGGTGTTGCGGCCAGGTCACAAGAAAGCGAGTTGAAGAAAGGAGCTCAGGGGCACTGTAATTCACAAACCTGCAGAGTTATAAATGACAGCTATCGTCCAAAAATATACTGAAGTAAGGCTGCCAAGAGGACTTGAAAGCGGGGCAGAATTGCAGGAAACCGATTTCAGGAGGTAGACTGGAATTGCATTGAAAGCATAGGAAAAGAGGCAGAACGTACACAATGATGCACTTGGCCAAAAAGGGCGTATGCGTTTTTTCCTGAATATATTCAGGAAAAAACGCATACGCCCTTTCTGGCCAACCAAGCAAGCTTGCAAAGGAAATCTGCACTACAATGAAGTCTCACTTCCCCCCGGTCAAAAGGGCCATCTGAAAAAAGTGTAAAATCCAGAAAGGCAGGACAGGCCATGGAGAACTGGGAGCCTTGTTATGCTGATGGGCGGCATGTAAACTGCCAACAGACACTCGGGAGAAGTGTACGGTGTTTCCTGAAACATCTAAAAAACAAAGCAACAGAGCCTAGGGCACTTCCACTTATGGTCCTATAGCTTAGGGAAATTAAAATCAAAAAGACACAGCCACCCCAAAGTTTGGGACGCCTCTGTTTACAAGAACCTCGTTTACCGTACAAGTTCAATATCACAGAAAGTGAAAAATGGATAAAGAAGTTGTGGTATTTACTTACAAAGCAATAACACTCAGCAATGAAATCTATGTCATCAGGCCCTTAGCAGCACAATGAGTGGATTCAGGTATGATGATTCTAACTGAAATAAGTCACACAGAAAAAGAAACATCATAAGATATCAGTAATACACGGAATGTAAACTTGGCTACACAGGAACTGAATTACAGAACAGAACAGGGTCTCAAATTTAGAAAACCAACTTATGCTTGCTTAAGGGTAAAGGTGAGTTGGGATGCTGCATAAAACCAGAGATTGAAATGAGCACAGATAAAGTTCCTTAAGCCAAATATGGAATAGACAAGAGCTACTCCTTGCTCAACGAAATGGACTCAACACCGCATATTAAACGCCTAAGAATGTACCTGACTAGTAAGTATCTTAAAACCTATGGATTGCTATGTCTCCGAAAGAGAATCAAGCATGTGTACAGGGGCATAAACGCAGCAGTGATAGGATTGGAGAGGTTCGGTGAGCAAATGAAGACCCTTTGAAGTCATATTGCATGGTACCCATTCCACGGGTTTCAACTACCCAGGTTTAAGGTATTCTTCCTTCAGCTAAAACATGCATGTGGAACCTAGAGTATGATCAACCATGTGATCGGGAAACGTGTTCAAATATGTCTCAGTTCTCGTACCCTGGTACTCGGGTGCAACATTCCAGACGCTTTACTAACACCCTCCCGACTTGGAGAGTCAGTCCCTTTAACCTCCTGTTTGGCCCAGTTTGCAATTTCTGCGGAAGATGAACAGGAATAGCGAGAACCAATGAGAGACTAGCTGGAGGTGTCTGGACGGGCAAATTTAACTCTCATTTCCCACCAGGAAGAGGAATTAACCAAAGGCTCAGCGTGCCGTGCCGGAACCAGATTAGGGCCTGAAGCCATCCTGCGGTGTTGCGGCCAGGTCACAAGAAAGCGAGTTGAAGAAAGGAGCTCAGGGGCACTGTAATTCACAAACCTGCAGAGTTATAAATGACAGCTATCGTCCAAAAATATACTGAAGTAAGGCTGCCAAGAGGACTTGAAAGCGGGGCAGAATTGCAGGAAACCGATTTCAGGAGGTAGACTGGAATTGCATTGAAAGCATAGGAAAAGAGGCAGAACGTCCACAATGATGCACTTGGCCAAAAAGGGCGTATGCGTTTTTTCCTGAATATATTCAGGAAGAAACGCATACGCCCTTTTTGGCCAACCAAGCAAGCTTGCAAAGGAAATCTGCACTACAATGAAGTCTCACTTCCCCCCGGTCAAAAGGGCCATCTGAAAAAAGTGTAAAATCCAGAAAGACAGGACAGGCCATGGAGAACTGGGAGCCTTGTTATGCTGATGGGCGGGATGTAAATTGCCAACAGACACTCGGGAGAAGTGTATGGTGTTTCCTGAAACATCTAAAAAACAAAGCAACAGAGCCTAGGGCACTTCCACTTATGGTCCTATAGCTTAGGGAAATTAAAATCAAAAAGACACAGCCACCCCAAAGTTTGGGACGCCTCTGTTTACAAGAACCTCGTTTACAGTACAAGTTCAACATCGCAGAAAGTGAAAAATGGATAAAGAAGTTGTGGTACTTACGTACAATGCAGTATCACTCAACAATGAAATCTATGTCATCAGGCCCGTAGCAGCACAATGAGTGGATTCAGGTATGATGATTCTAACTGAAATAAGTCACACAGAAAAAGAAACATCACAAGATATCACTAATACACAGAATGTAAACTTGGCTACACAGGAACTGAATTCCAAAACAGAACAGGGTCTCAAATTTAGAAAACCAACTTATGCTTGCTTAAGGGTAAAGGTGAGTTGGGGTGCTGCATAAAACCAGAGATTGAAATGAGCACAGATAAAGTTCCTTAAGCCAAATATGGAATAGACAAGAGCTACTCCTTGCTCAACGAAATGGACTCAACACCCCATATTAAACGCCTAAGAATGTACCTGACTAGTAAGTATCTTAAAACCTATAGATTGCTATGTCTCCGAAAGAGAATCAAGCGTGTGTACAGGGGCATAAACGCAGCAGTGATAGGATTGGAGAGGTTCGGTGAGCAAATGAAGACCCTTTGAAGTCATATTGCATGGTACCCATTCCACGGGTCTCAACTCTCCAGGTTTAAGGTATTCTTCCTTCAGCTAAAACATGCATGTGGAACCCAGAGTATGATCAACCGTGTGAACGGACACGTGTTCAAATATGTCTCAGTTTTCCTCCCCTGGTACTCGGGTGCAACATTCCAGACGCTTTACTAACACTCTCCCCACTTGGAGAGTCAGCGCCTTTAACCTCCTGTTTGGCCCAGTTTGCAATTTCTGCGGAAGATGAACAGGAATAGCGAGAACCAATGAGAGACTAGCTGGAGGTGTCTGGACGGGCAAATTTAACTCTCATTTCCCACCAGGAAGAGGAATTAACCAAAGGCTCAGCGTGCCAGGCCGGAACCAGATTAGGGCCTGAAGCCATCCTGCGGTGTTGCGGCCAGGTCACAAGAAAGCGAGTTGAAGAAAGGAGCTCAGGGGCACTGTAATTCACAAATCTGCAGAGTTGTAAATGACAGCTATCGTCCAAAAATATACTGAAGTAAGGCTGCCAAGAGGACTTGAAGCAGGGGCAGAATTGCAGGAAACCGATTTCAGGAGGTAGACTGGAATTGCATTGAAGGCATAGGAAAAGAGGCAGAACGTCCACAATGATGCACTTGGCCAAAAAGGGCGTATGCATTTTTACCTGAATATATTCAGGAAAAAACGCATACGCCCTTTTTGGCCAACCAAGCAAGCTTGCAAAGGAAATCTGCACTACAATGAAGTCTCACTTCCCCCCGGTCAAAAGGGCCATCTGAAAAAAGTGTAAAATCCAGAAAGGCAGGACAGGCCATGGAGAACTGGGAGCCTTGTTATGCTGATGGGCGGGATGTAAATTGCCAACAGACACTCGGGAGAAGTGTATGGTTTTTCCTGAAACATCTAAAAAACAAAGCAACAGAGCCTAGGGCACTTCCACTTATGGTCCTATAGCTTAGGGAAATTAAAATCAAAAAGACACAGCCACCCCAAAGTTTGGAACGCCTCTGTTTACAAGAACCTCGTTTCCCGTACAAGTTCAATATCACAGAAAGTGAAAAATGGATAAAGAACTTGTGGTACTTACGTACAATGCAGTATCACTCAGCAATGAAATCTATGTCATCAGGCCCGTAGCAGCATAACGAGTGGATTCAGGTACGATGATTCTAACTGAAATAAGTCACACAGAAAAAGAAACATCATAAGATATCACTAATACACGGAATGTAAACTTGGCTACACAGGAACTGAATTCCAAAACAGAACAGGGTCTCAAATTTAGAAAACCAACTTATGCTTGCTTAAGGGGAAAGGTGAGTTGGGGTGCTGCATAAAACCAGAGATTGAAATGAGCACAGATAAAGTTCCTTAAGCCAAATATGGAATAGACAAGAGCTACTCCTTGCTCAACGAAATGGACTCAACACCCCATATTAAACGCCTAAGAATGTACCTGACTAGTAAGTATCTTAAAACCTATGGATTGCTATGTCTCCGAAAGAGAATCAAGCGTGTGTACAGGGGCATAAACGCAGCAGTGATAGGATTGGAGAGGTTCGGTGAGCAAATGAAGACCCTTTGAAGTCATATTGCATGGTACCCATTCCACGGGTCTCAACTCTCCAGGTTTAAGGTATTCTTCCTTCAGCTAAAACATGCATGTGGAACCCAGAGTATGATCAACCGTGTGAACGGGAGACGTGTTCAAATATGTCTCAGTTTTCCTCCCCTGGTACTCGGGTGCAACATTCCAGACGCTTTACTAACACTCTCCCCACTTGGAGAGTCAGCGCCTTTAACCTCCTGTTTGGCCCAGTTTGCAATTTCTGCGGAAGATGAACAGGAATAGCGAGAACCAATGAGAGACTAGCTGGAGGTGTCTGGACGGGCAAATTTAACTCTCATTTCCCACCAGGAAGAGGAATTAACCAAAGGCTCAGCATGCCGTGCCGGAACCAGATTAGGGCCTGAAGCCATCCTGCGGTGTTGCGGCCAGGTCACAAGAAAGCGAGTTGAAGAAAGGAGCTCAGGGGCACTGTAATTCACAAATCTGCAGAGTTGTAAATGACAGCTATCGTCCAAAAATATACTGAAGTAAGGCTGCCAAGAGGACTTGAAGCAGGAGCAGAATTGCAGGAAACCGATTTCAGGAGGTAGACTGGAATTGCATTGAAGGCATAGGAAAAGAGGCAGAACGTCCACAATGATGCACTTGGCCAAAAAGGGCGTATGCATTTTTACCTGAATATATTCAGGAAAAAACGCATACGCCCTTTTTGGCCAACCAAGCAAGCTTGCAAAGGAAATCTGCACTACAATGAAGTCTCTCTTCCCCCAGGTCAAAAGGGCCATCTGAAAAAAGTGTAAAATCCAGAAAGGCAGGACAGGCCATGAAGAACTGGGAGCCTTGTTATGCTGATGGGCGGGATGTAAATTGCCAACAGACACTCGGGAGAAGTGTATGGTTTTTCCTGAAACATCTAAAAAACAAAGCAACAGAGCCTAGGGCACTTCCACTTATGGTCCTATAGCTTAGGGAAATTAAAATCAAAAAGACACAGCCACCCCAAAGTTTGGGACGCCTCTGTTTACAAGAACCTCCTTTACAGTACAAGTTCAACATCGCAGAAAGTGAAAAATGGATAATGAAGTTGTGGTATTTACTTACAAATCAATATCACTCAGCAATGAAATCTATGTCATCAGGCCCTTAGCAGCACAATGAGTGGATTCAGGTATGATGATTCTAACTGAAATAAGTCACACAGAAAAAGAAACATCATAAGATATCAGTAATACACGGAATGTAAACTTGGCTCCACAGGAACTGAATTACAGAACAGAACAGGGTCTCAAATTTAGAAAACCAACTTATGCTTGCTTAAGGGGAAAGGTGAGTTGGGGTGATGCATAAAACCAGAGATTGAAATGAGCACAGATAAAGTTCCTTAAGCCAAATATGGAATAGACAAGAGCTACTCCTTGCTCAACGAAATGGACCCAACACCCCATATTAAACGCCTAAGAATGTACCTGACTAGTAAGTATCTTAAAACCTATGGATGCTTATGTCTCCGAAAGAGAATCAAGCATGTGTACAGGGGCATAAACGCAGCAGTGATAGGATTGGAGAGGTTCGGTGAGCAAATGAAGACCCTTTGAAGTCATATTGCATGGTACCCATTCCACGGGTTTCAACTACCCAGGTTTAAGGTATTCTTCCTTCAGCTAAAACATGCATGTGGAACCTAGAGTATGATCAACCATGTGATCGGGAGACGTGTTCAAATATGTCTCAGTTTTCCTCCCCTGGTACTCGGTTGCAACATTCCAGACGCTTTACTAACACTCTCCCGACTTGGAGAATCAGTGCCTTTAACCTCCTGTTTGGCCCAGTTTGCAATTTCTGCAGAAGATGAACAGGAATAGCGAGAACCAATGAGAGACTAGCTGGAGGTGTCTGGACGGGCAAATTTAACTCTAATTTCCCACCAGGAAGAGGAAATAACCAAAGGCTCAGCGTGCCGTGCCGGAACCAGATTAAGGCCTGAAGCCATCCTGCGGTGTTGCGGCCAGGTCACAAGAAAGCGAGTTGAAGAAAGGAGCTCAGGGGCACTGTAATTCACAAATCTGCAGAGTTGTAAATGACAGCTATCGTCCAAAAATATACTGAAGTAAGGCTGCCAAGAGGACTTGAAGCAGGGGCAGAATTGCAGGAAACCGATTTCAGGAGGTAGACTGGAATTGCATTGAAGGCATAGGAAAAGAGGCAGAACGTCCACAATGATGCACTTGGCCAAAAAGGGCGTATGCATTTTTACCTGAATATATTCAGGAAAAAACGCATACGCCCTTTTTGGCCAACCAAGCAAGCTTGCAAAGGAAATCTGCACTACAATGAAGTCTCACTTCCCCCCGGTCAAAAGGGCCATCTGAAAAAAGTGTAAAATCCAGAAAGGCAGGACAGGCCATGGAGAACTGGGAGCCTTGTTATGCTGATGGGCAGGATGTAAATTGCCAACAGACACTCGGGAGAAGTGTATGGTTTTTCCTGAAACATCTAAAAAACAAAGCAACAGAGCCTAGGGCACTTCCACTTATGGTCCTATAGATTAGGGAAATTAAAATCAAAAAGACACAGCCACCCCAAAGTTTGGAACGCCTTTGTTTACAAGAACCTCATTTACAGTACAAGTTCAACATCGCAGAAAGTGAAAAATGGATAAAGAAGTTGTGGTATTTACGTACAATGCAGTATCACTCAGCAATGAAATCTATGTCATCAGGCCCGTAGCAGCATAACGAGTGGATTCAGGTACGATGATTCTAATTGAAATAAGTCACACAGAAAAAGAAACATCATAAGATATCACTAATACACGGAATGTAAACTTGGCTACACAGGAACTGAATTCCAAAACAGAACAGGGTCTCAAATTTAGAAAACCAACTTATGCTTGCTTAAGGGGAAAGGTGAGTTGGGGTGCTGCATAAAACCAGAGATTGAAATGAGCACAGATAAAGTTCCTTAAGCCAAATATGGAATAGACAAGAGCTACTCCTTGCTCAACGAAATGGACTCAACACCCCATATTAAACGCCTAAGAATGTACCTGACTAGTAAGTATCTTAAAACCTATGGATTGCTATGTCTCCGAAAGAGAATCAAGCGTGTGTACAGGGGCATAAACGCAGCAGTGATAGGATTGGAGAGGTTCGGTGAGCAAATGAAGACCCTTTGAAGTCATATTGCATGGTACCCATTCCACGGGTCTCAACTCTCCAGGTTTAAGGTATTCTTCCTTCAGCTAAAACATGCATGTGGAACCCAGAGTATGATCAACCGTGTGAACGGGAGACGTGTTCAAATATGTCTCAGTTTTCCTCCCCTGGTACTCGGGTGCAACATTCCAGACGCTTTACTAACACTCTCCCCACTTGGAGAGTCAGCGCCTTTAACCTCCTGTTTGGCCCAGTTTGCAATTTCTGCGGAAGATGAACAGGAATAGCGAGAACCAATGAGAGACTAGCTGGAGGTGTCTGGACGGGCAAATTTAACTCTCATTTCCCACCAGGAAGAGGAAATAACCAAAGGCTCAGCGTGCCGTGCCGGAACCAGATTAGGGCCTGAAGCCATCCTGCGGTGTTGCGGCCAGGTCACAAGAAAGCGAGTTGAAGAAAGGAGCTCAGGGGCACTGTAATTCACAAACCTGCAGAGTTATAAATGACAGCTATCGTCCAAAAATATACTGAAGTAAGGCTGCCAAGAGGACTTGAAAGCGGGGCAGAATTGCAGGAAACCGATTTCAGGAGGTAGACTGGAATTGCATTGAAAGCATAGGAAAAGAGGCAGAACGTCCACAATGATGCACTTGGCCAAAAAGGGCGTATGCGTTTTTTCCTGAATATATTCAGGAAAAAACGCATACGCCCTTTTTGGCCAACCAAGCAAGCTTGCAAAGGAAATCTGCACTACAATGAAGTCTCACTTCCCCCCGGTCAAAAGGGCCATCTGAAAAAAGTGTAAAATCCAGAAAGGCAGGACAGGCCATGGAGAACTGGGAGCCTTGTTATGCTGATGGGCGGGATGTAAATTGCCAACAGACACTCGGGAGAAGTGTATGGTGTTTCCTGAAACATCTAAAAAACAAAGCAACAGAGCCTAGGGCACTTCCACTTATGGTCCTATAGCTTAGGGAAATTAAAATCAAAAAGACACAGCCACCCCAAAGTTTGGGACGCCTCTGTTTACAAGAACCTCGTTTACAGTACAAGTTCAACATCGCAGAAAGTGAAAAATGGATAAAGAAGTTGTGGTATTTACTTACAAAGCAATATCACTCAGCAATGAAATCTATGTCATCAGGCCCTTAGCAGCACAATGAGTGGATTCAGGTATGATGATTCTAACTGAAATAAGTCACACAGAAAAAGAAACATCATAAGATATCAGTAATACACGGAATGTAAACTTGGCTACACAGGAACTGAATTACAGAACAGAACAGGGTCTCAAATTTAGAAAACCAACTTATGCTTGCTTAAGGGTAAAGGTGAGTTGGGGTGCTGCATAAAACCAGAGATTGAAATGAGCACAGATAAAGTTCCTTAAGCCAAATATGGAATAGACAAGAGCTACTCCTTGCTCAACGAAATGGACTCAACACCGCATATTAAATGCCTAAGAATGTACCTGACTAGTAAGTATCTTAAAACCTATGGATTGCTATGTCTCCGAAAGAGAATCAAGCATGTGTACAGGGGCATAAACGCAGCAGTGATAGGATTGGAGAGGTTCGGTGAGCAAATGAAGACCCTTTGAAGTCATATTGCATGGTACCCATTCCACGGGTTTCAACTACCCAGGTTTAAGGTATTCTTCCTTCAGCTAAAACATGCATGTGGAACCTAGAGTATGATCAACCATGTGATCGGGAGACGTGTTCAAATATGTCTCAGTTTTCGTACCCTGGTACTCGGGTGCAACATTCCAGACGCTTTACTAACACCCTCCCGACTTGGAGAGTCAGTGCCTTTAACCTCCTGTTTGGCCCAGTTTGCAATTTCTGCGGAAGATGAACAGGAATAGCGAGAACCAATGAGAGACTAGCTGGAGGTGTCTGGACGGGCAAATTTAACTCTCATTTCCCACCAGGAAGAGGAATTAACCAAAGGCTCAGCGTGCCGTGCCGGAACCAGATTAGGGCCTGAAGCCATCCTGCGGTGTTGCGGCCAGCTCAAAAGAAAGCGAGTTGAAGAAAGGAGCTCAGGGGCACTGTAATTCACAAACCTGCAGAGTTATAAATGACAGCTATCGTCCAAAAATATGCTGAAGTAAGGCTGCCAAGAGGACTTGAAAGCGGGGCAGAATTGCAGGAAACCGATTTCAGGAGGTAGACTGGAATTGCATTGAAAGCATAGGAAAAGAGGCAGAACGTCCACAATGATGCACTTGGCCAAAAAGGGCGTATGCGTTTTTTCCTGAATATATTCAGGAAAAAACGCATACGCCCTTTTTGGCCAACCAAGCAAGCTTGCAAAGGAAATCTGCACTACAATGAAGTCTCACTTCCCCCTGGTCAAAAGGGCCATCTGAAAAAAGTGTAAAATCCAGAAAGGCAGGACAGGCCATGGAGAACTGGGAGCCTTGTTATGCTGATGGGCGGGATGTAAATTGCCAACAGACACTCGGGAGAAGTGTATGGTGTTTCCTGAAACATCTAAAAAACAAAGCAACAGAGCCTAGGGCACTTCCACTTATGGTCCTATAGCTTAGGGAAATTAAAATCAAAAAGACACAGCCACCCCAAAGTTTGGGACGCCTCTGTTTACAAGAACCTCGTTTACAGTACAAGTTCAACATCGCAGAAAGTGAAAAATGGATAAAGAAGTTGTGGTATTTACTTACAAAGCAATATCACTCAGCAATGAAATCTATGTCATCAGGCCCTTAGCAGCACAATGAGTGGATTCAGGTATGATGATTCTAACTGAAATAAGTCACACAGAAAAAGAAATATCATAAGATATCAGTAATACACGGAATGTAAACTTGGCTACACAGGAACTGAATTACAGAACAGAACAGGGTCTCAAATTTAGAAAACCAACTTATGCTTTCTTAAGGGTAAAGGTGAGTTGGGGTGCTGCATAAAACCAGAGATTGAAATGAGCACAGATAAAGTTCCTTAAGCCAAATATGGAATAGACAAGAGCTACCTCTTGCTCAACGAAATGGACTCAACACCGCATATTAAATGCCTAAGAATGTACCTGACTAGTAAGTATCTTAAAACCTATGGATTGCTATGTCTCCGAAAGAGAATCAAGCATGTGTACAGGGGCATAAACGCAGCAGTGATAGGATTGGAGAGGTTCGGTGAGCAAATGAAGACCCTTTGAAGTCATATTGCATGGTACCCATTCCACGGGTTTCAACTACCCAGGTTTAAGGTATTCTTCCTTCAGCTAAAACATGCATGTGGAACCTAGAGTATGATCAACCATGTGATCGGGAGACGTGTTCAAATATGTCTCAGTTTTCGTACCCTGGTACTCGGGTGCAACATTCCAGACGCTTTACTAACACCCTCCCGACTTGGAGAGTCAGTCCCTTTAACCTCCTGTTTGGCCCAGTTTGCAATTTCTGCGGAAGATGAACAGGAATAGCGAGAACCAATGAGAGACTAGCTGGAGGTGTCTGGACGGGCAAATTTAACTCTCATTTCCCACCAGGAAGAGGAATTAACCAAAGGCTCAGCGTGCCGTGCCGGAACCAGATTAGGGCCTGAAGCCATCCTGCGGTGTTGCGGCCAGCTCAAAAGAAAGCGAGTTGAAGAAAGGAGCTCAGGGGCACTGTAATTCACAAACCTGCAGAGTTATAAATGACAGCTATCGTCCAAAAATATGCTGAAGTAAGGCTGCCAAGAGGACTTGAAAGCGGGGCAGAATTGCAGGAAACCGATTTCAGGAGGTAGACTGGAATTGCATTGAAAGCATAGGAAAAGAGGCAGAACGTCCACAATGATGCACTTGGCCAAAAAGGGCGTATGCGTTTTTTCCTGAATATATTCAGGAAAAAACGCATACGCCCTTTTTGGCCAACCAAGCAAGCTTGCAAAGGAAATCTGCACTACAATGAAGTCTCACTTCCCCCCGGTCAAAAGGGCCATCTGAAAAAAGTGTAAAATCCAGAAAGGCAGGACAGGCCATGGAGAACTGGGAGCCTTGTTATGCTGATGGGCGGGATGTAAATTGCCAACAGACACTCGGGAGAAGTGTATGGTGTTTCCTGAAACATCTAAAAAACAAAGCAACAGAGCCTAGGGCACTTCCACTTATGGTCCTATAGCTTAGGGAAATTAAAATCAAAAAGACACAGCCACCCCAAAGTTTGGGACGCCTCTGTTTACAAGAACCTCGTTTACAGTACAAGTTCAACATCGCAGAAAGTGAAAAATGGATAAAGAAGTTGTGGTATTTACTTACAAAGCAATATCACTCAGCAATGAAATCTATGTCATCAGGCCCTTAGCAGCACAATGAGTGGATTCAGGTATGATGATTCTAACTGAAATAAGTCACACAGAAAAAGAAATATCATAAGATATCAGTAATACACGGAATGTAAACTTGGCTACACAGGAACTGAATTACAGAACAGAACAGGGTCTCAAATTTAGAAAACCAACTTATGCTTTCTTAAGGGTAAAGGTGAGTTGGGGTGCTGCATAAAACCAGAGATTGAAATGAGCACAGATAAAGTTCCTTAAGCCAAATATGGAATAGACAAGAGCTACCTCTTGCTCAACGAAATGGACTCAACACCGCATATTAAATGCCTAAGAATGTACCTGACTAGTAAGTATCTTAAAACCTATGGATTGCTATGTCTCCGAAAGAGAATCAAGCATGTGTACAGGGGCATAAACGCAGCAGTGATAGGATTGGAGAGGTTCGGTGAGCAAATGAAGACCCTTTGAAGTCATATTGCATGGTACCCATTCCACGGGTTTCAACTACCCAGGTTTAAGGTATTCTTCCTTCAGCTAAAACATGCATGTGGAACCTAGAGTATGATCAACCATGTGATCGGGAGACGTGTTCAAATATGTCTCAGTTTTCGTACCCTGGTACTCGGGTGCAACATTCCAGACGCTTTACTAACACCCTCCCGACTTGGAGAGTCAGTCCCTTTAACCTCCTGTTTGGCCCAGTTTGCAATTTCTGCGGAAGATGAACAGGAATAGCGAGAACCAATGAGAGACTAGCTGGAGGTGTCTGGACGGGCAAATTTAACTCTCATTTCCCACCAGGAAGAGGAATTAACCAAAGGCTCAGCGTGCCGTGCCGGAACCAGATTAGGGCCTGAAGCCATCCTGCGGTGTTGCGGCCAGCTCAAAAGAAAGCGAGTTGAAGAAAGGAGCTCAGGGGCACTGTAATTCACAAACCTGCAGAGTTATAAATGACAGCTATCGTCCAAAAATATGCTGAAGTAAGGCTGCCAAGAGGACTTGAAAGCGGGGCAGAATTGCAGGAAACCGATTTCAGGAGGTAGACTGGAATTGCATTGAAAGCATAGGAAAAGAGGCAGAACGTCCACAATGATGCACTTGGCCAAAAAGGGCGTATGCGTTTTTTCCTGAATATATTCAGGAAAAAACGCATACGCCCTTTTTGGCCAACCAAGCAAGCTTGCAAAGGAAATCTGCACTACAATGAAGTCTCACTTCCCCCCGGTCAAAAGGGCCATCTGAAAAAAGTGTAAAATCCAGAAAGGCAGGACAGGCCATGGAGAACTGGGAGCCTTGTTATGCTGATGGGCGGGATGTAAATTGCCAACAGACACTCGGGAGAAGTGTATGGTGTTTCCTGAAACATCTAAAAAACAAAGCAACAGAGCCTAGGGCACTTCCACTTATGGTCCTATAGCTTAGGGAAATTAAAATCAAAAAGACACAGCCACCCCAAACATTGGGACGCCTCTGTTTACAAGAACCTCGTTTACAGTACAAGTTCAACATCGCAGAAAGTGAAAAATGGATAAAGAAGTTGTGGTATTTACTTACAAAGCAATATCACTCAGCAATGAAATCTATGTCATCAGGCCCTTAGCAGCACAATGAGTGGATTCAGGTATGATGATTCTAACTGAAATAAGTCACACAGAAAAAGAAACATCATAAGATATCAGTAATACACGGAATGTAAACTTGGCTACACAGGAACTGTATTACAGAACAGAACAGGGTCTCAAATTTAGAAAACCAACTTATGCTTGCTTAAGGGTAAAGGTGAGTTGGGGTGATGCATAAAACCAGAGATTGAAATGAGCACAGATAAAGTTCCTTAAGCCAAATATGGAATAGACAAGAGCTACTCCTTGCTCAACGAAATGGACTCAACACCCCATATTAAACGCCTAAGAATGTACCTGACTAGTAAGTATCTTAAAACCTATGGATTGCTATGTCTCCGAAGGAGAATCAAGCATGTGTACAGGGGCATAAACGCAGCAGTGATAGGATTGGAGAGGTTCGGTGAGCAAATGAAGACCCTTTGAAGTCATATTGCATGGTACCCATTCCACGGGTTTCAACTACCCAGGTTTAAGGTATTCTTCCTTCAGCTAAAACATGCATGTGGAACCTAGAGTATGATCAACCATGTGATCGGGAGACGTGTTCAAATATGTCTCAGTTTTCGTACCCTGGTACTCGGGTGCAACATTCCAGACGCTTTACTAACACCCTCCCGACTTGGAGAGTCAGTCCCTTTAACCTCCTGTTTGGCCCAGTTTGCAATTTCTGCGGAAGATGAACAGGAATAGCGAGAACCAATGAGAGACTAGCTGGAAGTGTCTGGACGGGCAAATTTAACTCTCATTTCCCACCAGGAAGAGGAATTAACCAAAGGCTCAGCGTGCCGTGCCGGAACCAGATTAGGGCCTGAAGCCATCCTGCGGTGTTGCGGCCAGCTCAAAAGAAAGCGAGTTGAAGAAAGGAGCTCAGGGGCACTGTAATTCACAAACCTGCAGAGTTATAAATGACAGCTATCGTCCAAAAATATACTGAAGTAAGGCTGCCAAGAGGACTTGAAAGCGGGGCAGAATTGCAGGAAACCGATTTCAGGAGGTAGACTGGAATTGCATTGAAAGCATAGGAAAAGAGGCAGAACGTCCACAATGATGCACTTGGCCAAAAAGGGCGTATGCGTTTTTTCCTGAATATATTCAGGAAGAAACGCATACGCACTTTTTGGCCAACCAAGCAAGCTTGCAAAGGAAATCTGCACTACAATGAAGTCTCACTTCCCCCCGGTCAAAAGGGCCATCTGAAAAAAGTGTAAAATCCAGAAAGACAGGACAGGCCATGGAGAACTGGGAGCCTTGTTATGCTGATGGGCGGGATGTAAATTGCCAACAGACACTCGGGAGAAGTGTATGGTGTTTCCTGAAACATCTAAAAAACAAAGCAACAGAGCCTAGGGCACTTCCACTTATGGTCCTATAGCTTAGGGAAATTAAAATCAAAAAGACACAGCCACCCCAAAGTTTGGGACGCCTCTGTTTACAAGAACCTCGTTTACAGTACAAGTTCAACATCGCAGAAAGTGAAAAATGGATAAAGAAGTTGTGGTATTTACTTACAAAGCAATATCACTCAGCAATGAAATCTATGTCATCAGGCCCTTAGCAGCACAATGAGTGGATTCAGGTATGATGATTCTAACTGAAATAATTCACACAGAAAAAGAAACATCATAAGATATCAGTAATACACGGAATGTAAACTTGGCTACACAGGAACTGAATTACAGAACAGAACAGGGTCTCAAATTTAGAAAACCAACTTATGCTTGCTTAAGGGTAAAGGTGAGTTGGGGTGCTGCATAAAACCAGAGATTGAAATGAACACAGATAAAGTTCCTTAAGCCAAATATGGAATAGACAAGAGCTACCCCTTGCTCAACGAAATGGACTCAACACCGCATATTAAACGCCTAAGAATGTACCTGACTAGTAAGTATCTTAAAACCTATGGATTGCTATGTCTCCGAAAGAGAATCAAGCATGTGTACAGGGGCATAAACGCAGCAGTGATAGGATTGGAGAGGTTCGGTGAGCAAATGAAGACCCTTTGAAGTCATATTGCATGGTACCCATTCCACGGGTTTCAACTACCCAGGTTTAAGGTATTCTTCCTTCAGCTAAAACATGCATGTGGAACCTAGTGTATGATCAACCATGTGATCGGGAGACGTGTTCAAATATGTCTCAGTTTTCGTACCCTGGTACTCGGGTGCAACATTCCAGACGCTTTACTAACACCCTCCCGACTTGGAGAGTCAGTCCCTTTAACCTCCTGTTTGGCCCAGTTTGCAATTTCTGCGGAAGATGAACAGGAATAGCGAGAACCAATGAGAGACTAGCTGGAGGTGTCTGGACGGGCAAATTTAACTCTCATTTCCCACCAGGAAGAGGAATTAACCAAAGGCTCAGCGTGCCGTGCCGGAACCAGATTAGGGCCTGAAGCCATCCTGCGGTGTTGCGGCCAGCTCAAAAGAAAGCGAGTTGAAGAAAGGAGCTCAGGGGCACTGTAATTCACAAACCTGCAGAGTTATAAATGACAGCTATCGTCCAAAAATATACTGAAGTAAGGCTGCCAAGAGGACTTGAAAGCGGGGCAGAATTGCAGGAAACCGATTTCAGGAGGTAGACTGGAATTGCATTGAAAGCATAGGAAAAGAGGCAGAACGTCCACAATGATGCACTTGGCCAAAAAGGGCGTATGCGTTTTTTCCTGAATATATTCAGGAAAAAACGCATACGCCCTTTTTGGCCAACCAAGCAAGCTTGCAAAGGAAATCTGCACTACAATGAAGTCTCACTTCCCCCCGGTCAAAAGGGCCATCTGAAAAAAGTGTAAAATCCAGAAAGGCAGGACAGGCCATGGAGAACTGGGAGCCTTGTTATGCTGATGGGCGGGATGTAAATTGCCAACAGACACTCGGGAGAAGTGTATGGTGTTTCCTGAAACATCTAAAAGACAAAGCAACAGAGCCTAGGGCACTTCCACTTATGGTCCTATAGCTTAGGGAAATTAAAATCAAAAAGACACAGCCACCCCAAAGTTTGGGACGCCTCTGTTTACAAGAACCTCGTTTACAGTACAAGTTCAACATCGCAGAAAGTGAAAAATGGATAAAGAAGTTGTGGTATTTACTTACAAAGCAATATCACTCAGCAATGAAATCTATGTCATCAGGCCCTTAGCAGCACAATGAGTGGATTCAGGTATGATGATTCTAACTGAAATAAGTCACACAGAAAAAGAAACATCATAAGATATCAGTAATACACGGAATGTAAACTTGGCTACACAGGAACTGAATTACAGAACAGAACAGGGTCTCAAATTTAGAAAACCAACTTATGCTTGCTTAAGGGTAAAGGTGAGTTGGGGTGCTGCATAAAACCAGAGATTGAAATGAACACAGATAAAGTTCCTTAAGCCAAATATGGAATAGACAAGAGCTACCCCTTGCTCAACGAAATGGACTCAACACCGCATATTAAACGCCTAAGAATGTACCTGACTAGTAAGTATCTTAAAACCTATGGATTGCTATGTCTCCGAAAGAGAATCAAGCATGTGTACAGGGGCATAAACGCAGCAGTGATAGGATTGGAGAGGTTCGGTGAGCAAATGAAGACCCTTTGAAGTCATATTGCATGGTACCCATTCCACGGGTTTCAACTACCCAGGTTTAAGGTATTCTTCCTTCAGCTAAAACATGCATGTGGAACCTAGAGTATGATCAACCATGTGATCGGGAGACGTGTTCAAATATGTCTCAGTTTTCGTACCCTGGTACTCGGGTGCAACATTCCAGACGCTTTACTAACACCCTCCCGACTTGGAGAGTCAGTCCCTTTAACCTCCTGTTTGGCCCAGTTTGCAATTTCTGCGGAAGATGAACAGGAATAGCGAGAACCAATGAGAGACTAGCTGGAGGTGTCTGGACGGGCAAATTTAACTCTCATTTCCCACCAGGAAGAGGAATTAACCAAAGGCTCAGCGTGCCGTGCCGGAACCAGATTAGGGCCTGAAGCCATCCTGCGGTGTTGCGGCCAGCTCAAAAGAAAGCGAGTTGAAGAAAGGAGCTCAGGGGCACTGTAATTCACAAACCTGCAGAGTTATAAATGACAGCTATCGTCCAAAAATATACTGAAGTAAGGCTGCCGAGAGGACTTGAAAGCGGGGCAGAATTGCAGGAAACCGATTTCAGGAGGTAGACTGGAATTGCATTGAAAGCATAGGAAAAGAGGCAGAACGTCCACAATGATGCACTTGGCCAAAAAGGGCGTACGCGTTTTTTCCTGAATATATTCAGGAAAAAACGCGTACGCCCTTTTTGGCCAACCAAGCAAACTTGCAAAGGAAATCTGCACTACAATGAAGTCTCACTTCCCCCCGGTCAAAAGGGCCATCTGAAAAAAGTGTAAAATCCAGAAAGGCAGGACAGGCCATGGAGAACTGGGAGCCTTGTTATGCTGATGGGCGGGATGTAAATTGCCAACAGACACTCGGGAGAAGTGTATGGTGTTTCCTGAAACATCTAAAAAACAAAGCAACAGAGCCTAGGGCACTTCCACTTATGGTCCTATAGCTTAGGGAAATTAAAATCAAAAAGACACAGCCACCCCAAAGTTTGGGACGCCTCTGTTTACAAGAACCTCGTTTACAGTACAAGTTCAACATCGCAGAAAGTGAAAAATGGATAAAGAAGTTGTGGTATTTAGTTACAAAGCAATATCACTCAGCAATGAAATCTATGGCATCAGGCCCTTAGCAGCACAATGAGTGGATTCAGGTATGATGATTCTAACTGAAATAAGTCACACAGAAAAAGAAACATCATAAGATATCAGTAATACACGGAATGTAAACTTGGCTACACAGGAACTGAATTACAGAACAGAACAGGGTCTCAAATTTAGAAAACCAACTTATGCTTGCTTAAGGGTAAAGGTGAGTTGGGGTGCTGCATAAAACCAGAGATTGAAATGAGCACAGATAAAGTTCCTTAAGCCAAATATGGAATAGACAAGAGCTACCCCTTGCTCAACGAAATGGACTCAACACCGCATATTAAACGCCTAAGAATGTACCTGACTAGTAAGTATCTTAAAACCTATGGATTGCTATGTCTCCGAAAGAGAATCAAGCATGTGTACAGGGGCATAAACGCAGCAGTGATAGGATTGGAGAGGTTCGGTGAGCAAATGAAGACCCTTTGAAGTCATATTGCATGGTACCCATTCCACGGGTTTCAACTACCCAGGTTTAAGGTATTCTTCCTTCAGCTAAAACATGCATGTGGAACCTAGAGTATGATCAACCATGTGATCGGGAGACGTGTTCAAATATGTCTCAGTTTTCGTACCCTGGTACTCGGGTGCAACATTCCAGACGCTTTACTAACACCCTCCCGACTTGGAGAGTCAGTCCCTTTAACCTCCTGTTTGGCCCAGTTTGCAATTTCTGCGGAAGATGAACAGGAATAGCGAGAACCAATGAGAGACTAGCTGGAGGTGTCTGGACGGGCAAATTTAACTCTCATTTCCCACCAGGAAGAGGAATTAACCAAAGGCTCAGCGTGCCGTGCCGGAACCAGATTAGGGCCTGAAGCCATCCTGCGGTGTTGCGGCCAGCTCAAAAGAAAGCGAGTTGAAGAAAGGAGCTCAGGGGCACTGTAATTCACAAACCTGCAGAGTTATAAATGACAGCTATCGTCCAAAAATATACTGAAGTAAGGCTGCCGAGAGGACTTGAAAGCGGGGCAGAATTGCAGGAAACCGATTTCAGGAGGTAGACTGGAATTGCATTGAAAGCATAGGAAAAGAGGCAGAACGTCCACAATGATGCACTTGGCCAAAAAGGGCGTACGCGTTTTTTCCTGAATATATTCAGGAAAAAACGCGTACGCCCTTTTTGGCCAACCAAGCAAACTTGCAAAGGAAATCTGCACTACAATGAAGTCTCACTTCCCCCCGGTCAAAAGGGCCATCTGAAAAAAGTGTAAAATCCAGAAAGGCAGGACAGGCCATGGAGAACTGGGAGCCTTGTTATGCTGATGGGCGGGATGTAAATTGCCAACAGACACTCGGGAGAAGTGTATGGTGTTTCCTGAAACATCTAAAAAACAAAGCAACAGAGCCTAGGGCACTTCCACTTATGGTCCTATAGCTTAGGGAAATTAAAATCAAAAAGACACAGCCACCCCAAAGTTTGGGACGCCTCTGTTTACAAGAACCTCGTTTACAGTACAAGTTCAACATCGCAGAAAGTGAAAAATGGATAAAGAAGTTGTGGTATTTACTTACAAAGCAATATCACTCAGCAATGAAATCTATGGCATCAGGCCCTTAGCAGCACAATGAGTGGATTCAGGTATGATGATTCTAACTGAAATAAGTCACACAGAAAAAGAAACATCATAAGATATCAGTAATACACGGAATGTAAACTTGGCTACACAGGAACTGAATTACAGAACAGAACAGGGTCTCAAATTTAGAAAACCAACTTATGCTTGCTTAAGGGTAAAGGTGAGTTGGGGTGCTGCATAAAACCAGAGATTGAAATGAGCACAGATAAAGTTCCTTAAGCCAAATATGGAATAGACAAGAGCTACCCCTTGCTCAACGAAATGGACTCAACACCGCATATTAAACGCCTAAGAATGTACCTGACTAGTAAGTATCTTAAAACCTATGGATTGCTATGTCTCCGAAAGAGAATCAAGCATGTGTACAGGGGCATAAACGCAGCAGTGATAGGATTGGAGAGGTTCGGTGAGCAAATGAAGACCCTTTGAAGTCATATTGCATGGTACCCATTCCACGGGTTTCAACTACCCAGGTTTAAGGTATTCTTCCTTCAGCTAAAACATGCATGTGGAACCTAGAGTATGATCAACCATGTGATCGGGAGACGTGTTCAAATATGTCTCAGTTTTCGTACCCTGGTACTCGGGTGCAACATTCCAGACGCTTTACTAACACCCTCCCGACTTGGAGAGTCAGTCCCTTTAACCTCCTGTTTGGCCCAGTTTGCAATCTCTGCGGAAGATGAACAGGAATAGCGAGAACCAATGAGAGACTAGCTGGAGGTGTCTGGACGGGCAAATTTAACTCTCATTTCCCACCAGGAAGAGGAATTAACCAAAGGCTCAGCGTGCCGTGCCGGAACCAGATTAGGGCCTGAAGCCATCCTGCGGTGTTGCGGCCAGCTCAAAAGAAAGCGAGTTGAAGAAAGGAGCTCAGGGGCACTGTAATTCACAAACCTGCAGAGTTATAAATGACAGCTATCGTCCAAAAATATACTGAAGTAAGGCTGCCAAGAGGACTTGAAAGCGGGGCAGAATTGCAGGAAACCGATTTCAGGAGGTAGACTGGAATTGCATTGAAAGCATAGGAAAAGAGGCAGAACGTCCACAATGATGCACTTGGCCAAAAAGGGCGTATGCGTTTTTTCCTGAATATATTCAGGAAAAAACGCATACGCCCTTTTTGGCCAACCAAGCAAGCTTGCAAAGGAAATCTGCACTACAATGAAGTCTCACTTCCCCCCGGTCAAAAGGGCCATCTGAAAAAAGTGTAAAATCCAGAAAGGCAGGACAGGCCATGGAGAACTGGGAGCCTTGTTATGCTGATGGGCGGGATGTAAATTGCCAACAGACACTCGGGAGAAGTGTATGGTGTTTCCTGAAACATCTAAAAAACAAAGCAACAGAGCCTAGGGCACTTCCACTTATGGTCCTATAGCTTAGGGAAATTAAAATCAAAAAGACACAGCCACCCCAAAGTTTGGGACGCCTCTGTTTACAAGAACCTCGTTTACAGTACAAGTTCAACATCGCAGAAAGTGAAAAATGGATAAAGAAGTTGTGGTATTTACTTACAAAGCAATATCACTCAGCAATGAAATCTATGTCATCAGGCCCTTAGCAGCACAATGAGTGGATTCAGGTATGATGATTCTAACTGAAATAAGTCACACAGAAAAAGAAACATCATAAGATATCAGTAATACACGGAATGTAAACTTGGCTACACAGGAACTGAATTACAGAACAGAACAGGGTCTCAAATTTAGAAAACCAACTTATGCTTGCTTAAGGGTAAAGGTGAGTTGGGGTGCTGCATAAAACCAGAGATTGAAATGAGCACAGATAAAGTTCCTTAAGCCAAATATGGAATAGACAAGAGCTACCCCTTGCTCAACGAAATGGACTCAACACCGCATATTAAACGCCTAAGAATGTACCTGACTAGTAAGTATCTTAAAACCTATGGATTGCTATGTCTCCGAAAGAGAATCAAGCATGTGTACAGGGGCATAAACGCAGCAGTGATAGGATTGGAGAGGTTCGGTGAGCAAATGAAGACCCTTTGAAGTCATATTGCATGGTACCCATTCCACGGGTTTCAACTACCCAGGTTTAAGGTATTCTTCCTTCAGCTAAAACATGCATGTGGAACCTAGAGTATGATCAACCATGTGATCGGGAGACGTGTTCAAATATGTCTCAGTTTTCGTACCCTGGTACTCGGGTGCAACATTCCAGACGCTTTACTAACACCCTCCCGACTTGGAGAGTCAGTCCCTTTAACCTCCTGTTTGGCCCAGTTTGCAATTTCTGCGGAAGATGAACAGGAATAGCGAGAACCAATGAGAGACTAGCTGGAGGTGTCTGGACGGGCAAATTTAACTCTCATTTCCCACCAGGAAGAGGAATTAACCAAAGGCTCAGCGTGCCGTGCCGGAACCAGATTAGGGCCTGAAGCCATCCTGCGGTGTTGCGGCCAGCTCAAAAGAAAGCGAGTTGAAGAAAGGAGCTCAGGGGCACTGTAATTCACAAACCTGCAGAGTTATAAATGACAGCTATCGTCCAAAAATATACTGAAGTAAGGCTGCTGAGAGGACTTGAAAGCGGGGCAGAATTGCAGGAAACCGATTTCAGGAGGTAGACTGGAATTGCATTGAAAGCATAGGAAAAGAGGCAGAACGTCCACAATGATGCACTTGGCCAAAAAGGGCGTACGCGTTTTTTCCTGAATATATTCAGGAAAAAACGCATACGCCCTTTTTGGCCAACCAAGCAAACTTGCAAAGGAAATCTGCACTACAATGAAGTCTCACTTCCCCCCGGTCAAAAGGGCCATCTGAAAAAAGTGTAAAATCCAGAAAGGCAGGACAGGCCATGGAGAACTGGGAGCCTTGTTATGCTGATGGGCGGGATGTAAATTGCCAACAGACACTCGGGAGAAGTGTATGGTGTTTCCTGAAACATCTAAAAAACAAAGCAACAGAGCCTAGGGCACTTCCACTTATGGTCCTATAGCTTAGGGAAATTAAAATCAAAAAGACACAGCCACCCCAAAGTTTGGGACGCCTCTGTTTACAAGAACCTCGTTTACAGTACAAGTTCAACATCGCAGAAAGTGAAAAATGGATAAAGAAGTTGTGGTATTTACTTACAAAGCAATATCACTCAGCAATGAAATCTATGTCATCAGGCCCTTAGCAGCACAATGAGTGGATTCAGGTATGATGATTCTAACTGAAATAAGTCACACAGAAAAAGAAACATCATAAGATATCAGTAATACACGGAATGTAAACTTGGCTACACAGGAACTGAATTACAGAACAGAACAGGGTCTCAAATTTAGAAAACCAACTTATGCTTGCTTAAGGGTAAAGGTGAGTTGGGGTGCTGCATAAAACCAGAGATTGAAATGAGCACAGATAAAGTTCCTTAAGCCAAATATGGAATAGACAAGAGCTACCCCTTGCTCAACGAAATGGACTCAACACCGCATATTAAACGCCTAAGAATGTACCTGACTAGTAAGTATCTTAAAACCTATGGATTGCTATGTCTCCGAAAGAGAATCAAGCATGTGTACAGGGGCATAAACGCAGCAGTGATAGGATTGGAGAGGTTCGGTGAGCAAATGAAGACCCTTTGAAGTCATATTGCATGGTACCCATTCCACGGGTTTCAACTACCCAGGTTTAAGGTATTCTTCCTTCAGCTAAAACATGCATGTGGAACCTAGAGTATGATCAACCATGTGATCGGGAGACGTGTTCAAATATGTCTCAGTTTTCGTACCCTGGTACTCGGGTGCAACATTCCAGACGCTTTACTAACACCCTCCCGACTTGGAGAGTCAGTCCCTTTAACCTCCTGTTTGGCCCAGTTTGCAATCTCTGCGGAAGATGAACAGGAATAGCGAGAACCAATGAGAGACTAGCTGGAGGTGTCTGGACGGGCAAATTTAACTCTCATTTCCCACCAGGAAGAGGAATTAACCAAAGGCTCAGCGTGCCGTGCCGGAACCAGATTAGGGCCTGAAGCCATCCTGCGGTGTTGCGGCCAGCTCAAAAGAAAGCGAGTTGAAGAAAGGAGCTCAGGGGCACTGTAATTCACAAACCTGCAGAGTTATCAATGACAGCTATCGTCCAAAAATATACTGAAGTAAGGCTGCCGAGAGGACTTGAAAGCGGGGCAGAATTGCAGGAAACCGATTTCAGGAGGTAGACTGGAATTGCATTGAAAGCATAGGAAAAGAGGCAGAACGTCCACAATGATGCACTTGGCCAAAAAGGGCGTACGCGTTTTTTCCTGAATATATTCAGGAAAAAACGCATACGCCCTTTTTGGCCAACCAAGCAAACTTGCAAAGGAAATCTGCACTACAATGAAGTCTCACTTCCCCCCGGTCAAAAGGGCCATCTGAAAAAAGTGTAAAATCCAGAAAGGCAGGACAGGCCATGGAGAACTGGGAGCCTTGTTATGCTGATGGGCGGGATGTAAATTGCCAACAGACACTCGGGAGAAGTGTATGGTGTTTCCTGAAACATCTAAAAAACAAAGCAACAGAGCCTAGGGCACTTCCACTTATGGTCCTATAGCTTAGGGAAATTAAAATCAAAAAGACACAGCCACCCCAAAGTTTGGGACGCCTCTGTTTACAAGAACCTCGTGTACAGTACAAGTTCAACATCGCAGAAAGTGAAAAATGGATAAAGAAGTTGTGGTATTTACTTACAAAGCAATATCACTCAGCAATGAAATCTATGGCATCAGGCCCTTAGCAGCACAATGAGTGGATTCAGGTATGATGATTCTAACTGAAATAAGTCACACAGAAAAAGAAACATCATAAGATATCAGTAATACACGGAATGTAAACTTGGCTACACAGGAACTGAATTACAGAACAGAACAGGGTCTCAAATTTAGAAAACCAACTTATGCTTGCTTAAGGGTAAAGGTGAGTTGGGGTGCTGCATAAAACCAGAGATTGAAATGAGCACAGATAAAGTTCCTTAAGCCAAATATGGAATAGACAAGAGCTACCCCTTGCTCAACGAAATGGACTCAACACCGCATATTAAATGCCTAAGAATGTACCTGACTAGTAAGTATCTTAAAACCTATGGATTGCTATGTCTCCGAAAGAGAATCAAGCATGTGTACAGGGGCATAAACGCAGCAGTGATAGGATTGGAGAGGTTCGGTGAGCAAATGAAGACCCTTTGAAGTCATATTGCATGGTACCCATTCCACGGGTTTCAACTACCCAGGTTTAAGGTATTCTTCCTTCAGCTAAAACATGCATGTGGAACCTAGAGTATGATCAACCATGTGATCGGGAGACGTGTTCAAATATGTCTCAGTTTTCGTACCCTGGTACTCGGGTGCAACATTCCAGACGCTTTACTAACACCCTCCCGACTTGGAGAGTCAGTCCCTTTAACCTCCTGTTTGGCCCAGTTTGCAATCTCTGCGGAAGATGAACAGGAATAGCGAGAACCAATGAGAGACTAGCTGGAGGTGTCTGGACGGGCAAATTTAACTCTCATTTCCCACCAGGAAGAGGAATTAACCAAAGGCTCAGCGTGCCGTGCCGGAACCAGATTAGGGCCTGAAGCCATCCTGCGGTGTTGCGGCCAGCTCAAAAGAAAGCGAGTTGAAGAAAGGAGCTCAGGGGCACTGTAATTCACAAACCTGCAGAGTTATAAATGACAGCTATCGTCCAAAAATATACTGAAGTAAGGCTGCCAAGAGGACTTGAAAGCGGGGCAGAATTGCAGGAAACCGATTTCAGGAGGTAGACTGGAATTGCATTGAAAGCATAGGAAAAGAGGCAGAACGTCCACAATGATGCACTTGGCCAAAAAGGGCGTATGCGTTTTTTCCTGAATATATTCAGGAAAAAACGCATACGCCCTTTTTGGCCAACCAAGCAAGCTTGCAAAGGAAATCTGCACTACAATGAAGTCTCACTTCCCCCCGGTCAAAAGGGCCATCTGAAAAAAGTGTAAAATCCAGAAAGGCAGGACAGGCCATGGAGAACTGGGAGCCTTGTTATGCTGATGGGCGGGATGTAAATTGCCAACAGACACTCGGGAGAAGTGTATGGTGTTTCCTGAAACATCTAAAAAACAAAGCAACAGAGCCTAGGGCACTTCCACTTATGGTCCTATAGCTTAGGGAAATTAAAATCAAAAAGACACAGCCACCCCAAAGTTTGGGACGCCTCTGTTTACAAGAACCTCATTTACAGTACAAGTTCAACATCGCAGAAAGTGAAAAATGGATAAAGAAGTTGTGGTATTTACTTACAAAGCAATATCACTCAGCAATGAAATCTATGTCATCAGGCCCTTAGCAGCACAATGAGTGGATTCAGGTATGATGATTCTAACTGAAATAAGTCACACAGAAAAAGAAACATCATAAGATATCAGTAATACACGGAATGTAAACTTGGCTACACAGGAACTGAATTACAGAACAGAACAGGGTCTCAAATTTAGAAAACCAACTTATGCTTGCTTAAGGGTAAAGGTGAGTTGGGGTGCTGCATAAAACCAGAGATTGAAATGAGCACAGATAAAGTTCCTTAAGCCAAATATGGAATAGACAAGAGCTACCCCTTGCTCAACGAAATGGACTCAACACCCCATATTAAACGCCTAAGAATGTACCTGACTAGTAAGTATCTTAAAACCTATGGATTGCTATGTCTCCGAAAGAGAATCAAGCATGTGTACAGGGGCATAAACGCAGCAGTGATAGGATTGGAGAGGTTCGGTGAGCAAATGAAGACCCTTTGAAGTCATATTGCATGGTACCCATTCCACGGGTTTCAACTACCCAGGTTTAAGGTATTCTTCCTTCAGCTAAAACATGCATGTGGAACCTAGAGTATGATCAACCATGTGATCGGGAGACGTGTTCAAATATGTCTCAGTTTTCGTACCCTGGTACTCGGGTGCAACATTCCAGACGCTTTACTAACACCCTCCCGACTTGGAGAGTCAGTCCCTTTAACCTCCTGTTTGGCCCAGTTTGCAATTTCTGCGGAAGATGAACAGGAATAGCGAGAACCAATGAGAGACTAGCTGGAGGTGTCTGGACGGGCAAATTTAACTCTCATTTCCCACCAGGAAGAGGAATTAACCAAAGGCTCAGCGTGCCGTGCCGGAACCAGATTAGGGCCTGAAGCCATCCTGCGGTGTTGCGGCCAGCTCAAAAGAAAGCGAGTTGAAGAAAGGAGCTCAGGGGCACTGTAATTCACAAACCTGCAGAGTTATCAATGACAGCTATCGTCCAAAAATATACTGAAGTAAGGCTGCCGAGAGGACTTGAAAGCGGGGCAGAATTGCAGGAAACCGATTTCAGGAGGCAGACTGGAATTGCATTGAAAGCATAGGAAAAGAGGCAGAACGTCCACAATGATGCACTTGGCCAAAAAGTGTGTACGTGTTTTTTCCTGAATATATTCAGGAAAAAACGCATACGCCCTTTTTGGCCAACCAAGCAAGCTTGCAAAGGAAATCTGCACTACAATGAAGTCTCACTTCCCCCCGGTCAAAAGGGCCATCTGAAAAAAGTGTAAAATCCAGAAAGGCAGGACAGGCCATGGAGAACTGGGAGCCTTGTTATGCTGATGGGCGGGATGTAAATTGCCAACAGACACTCGGGAGAAGTGTATGGTGTTTCCTGAAACATCTAAAAAACAAAGCAACAGAGCCTAGGGCACTTCCACTTATGGTCCTATAGCTTAGGGAAATTAAAATCAAAAAGACACAGCCACCCCAAAGTTTGGGACGCCTCTGTTTACAAGAACCTCGTGTACAGTACAAGTTCAACATCGCAGAAAGTGAAAAATGGATAAAGAAGTTGTGGTATTTACTTACAAAGCAATATCACTCAGCAATGAAATCTATGTCATCAGGCCCTTAGCAGCACAATGAGTGGATTCAGGTATGATGATTCTAACTGAAATAAGTCACACAGAAAAAGAAACATCATAAGATATCAGTAATACACGGAATGTAAACTTGGCTACACAGGAACTGAATTACAGAACAGAACAGGGTCTCAAATTTAGAAAACCAACTTATGCTTGCTTAAGGGTAAAGGTGAGTTGGGGTGCTGCATAAAACCAGAGATTGAAATGAGCACAGATAAAGTTCCTTAAGCCAAATATGGAATAGACAAGAGCTACCTCTTGCTCAACGAAATGGACTCAACACCCCATATTAAACGCCTAAGAATGTACCTGACTAGTAAGTATCTTAAAACCTATGGATTGCTATGTCTCCGAAAGAGAATCAAGCATGTGTACAGGGGCATAAACGCAGCAGTGATAGGATTGGAGAGGTTCGGTGAGCAAATGAAGACCCTTTGAAGTCATATTGCATGGTACCCATTCCACGGGTTTCAACTACCCAGGTTTAAGGTATTCTTCCTTCAGGTAAAACATGCATGTGGAACCTAGAGTATGATCAACCATGTGATCGGGAGACGTGTTCAAATATGTTTCAGTTTTCGTACCCTGGTACTCGGGTGCAACATTCCAGACGCTTTACTAACACCCTCCCGACTTGGAGAGTCAGTCCCTTTAACCTCCTGTTTGGCCCAGTTTGCAATCTCTGCGGAAGATGAACAGGAATAGCGAGAACCAATGAGAGACTAGCTGGAGGTGTCTGGACGGGCAAATTTAACTCTCATTTCCCACCAGGAAGAGGAATTAACCAAAGGCTCAGCGTGCCGTGCCGGAACCAGATTAGGGCCTGAAGCCATCCTGCGGTGTTGCGGCCAGCTCAAAAGAAAGCGAGTTGAAGAAAGGAGCTCAGGGGCACTGTAATTCACAAACCTGCAGAGTTATCAATGACAGCTATCGTCCAAAAATATACTGAAGTAAGGCTGCCAAGAGGACTTGAAAGCGGGGCAGAATTGCAGGAAACCGATTTCAGGAGGCAGACTGGAATTGCATTGAAAGCATAGGAAAAGAGGCAGAACGTCCACAATGATGCACTTGGCCAAAAAGGGCGTATGCGTTTTTTCCTGAATATATTCAGGAAAAAACGCATACGCCCTTTTTGGCCAACCAAGCAAGCTTGCAAAGGAAATCTGCACTACAATGAAGTCTCACTTCCCCCCGGTCAAAAGGGCCATCTGAAAAAAGTGTAAAATCCAGAAAGGCAGGACAGGCCATGGAGAACTGGGAGCCTTGTTATGCTGATGGGCGGGATGTAAATTGCCAACAGACACTCGGGAGAAGTGTATGGTGTTTCCTGAAACATCTAAAAAACAAAGCAACAGAGCCTAGGGCACTTCCACTTATGGTCCTATAGCTTAGGGAAATTAAAATCAAAAAGACACAGCCACCCCAAAGTTTGGGACGCCTCTGTTTACAAGAACCTCGTGTACAGTACAAGTTCAACATCGCAGAAAGTGAAAAATGGATAAAGAAGTTGTGGTATTTACTTACAAAGCAATATCACTCAGCAATGAAATCTATGGCATCAGGCCCTTAGCAGCACAATGAGTGGATTCAGGTATGATGATTCTAACTGAAATAAGTCACAGAGAAAAAGAAACATCATAAGATATCAGTAATACACGGAATGTAAACTTGGCTACACAGGAACTGAATTACAGAACAGAACAGGGTCTCAAATTTAGAAAACCAACTTATGCTTGCTTAAGGGTAAAGGTGAGTTGGGGTGCTGCATAAAACCAGAGATTGAAATGAGCACAGATAAAGTTCCTTAAGCCAAATATGGAATAGACAAGAGCTACTCCTTGCTCAACGAAATGGACTCAACACCGCATATTAAACGCCTAAGAATGTACCTGACTAGTAAGTATCTTAAAACCTATGGATTGCTATGTCTCCGAAAGAGAATCAAGCATGTGTACAGGGGCATAAACACAGCAGTGATAGGATTGGAGAGGTTCGGTGAGCAAATGAAGACCCTTTGAAGTCATATTGCATGGTACCCATTCCACGGGTTTCAACTACCCAGGTTTAAGGTATTCTTCCTTCAGCTAAAACATGCATGTGGAACCTAGAGTATGATCAACCATGTGATCGGGAGACGTGTTCAAATATGTCTCAGTTTTCGTACCCTGGTACTCGGGTGCAACATTCCAGACGCTTTACTAACACCCTCCCGACTTGGAGAGTCAGTCCCTTTAACCTCCTGTTTGGCCCAGTTTGCAATTTCTGCGGAAGATGAACAGGAATAGCGAGAACCAATGAGAGACTAGCTGGAGGTGTCTGGACGGGCAAATTTAACTCTCATTTCCCACCAGGAAGAGGAATTAACCAAAGGCTCAGCGTGCCGTGCCGGAACCAGATTAGGGCCTGAAGCCATCCTGCGGTGTTGCGGCCAGCTCAAAAGAAAGCGAGTTGAAGAAAGGAGCTCAGGGGCACTGTAATTCACAAACCTGCAGAGTTATCAATGACAGCTATCGTCCAAAAATATACTGAAGTAAGGCTGCCGAGAGGACTTGAAAGCGGGGCAGAATTGCAGGAAACCGATTTCAGGAGGTAGACTGGAATTGCATTGAAAGCATAGGAAAAGAGGCAGAACGTCCACAATGATGCACTTGGCCAAAAAGGGCGTACGCGTTTTTTCCTGAATATATTCAGGAAAAAACGCATACGCCCTTTTTGGCCAACCAAGCAAACTTGCAAAGGAAATCTGCACTACAATGAAGTCTCACTTCCCCCCGGTCAAAAGGGCCATCTGAAAAAAGTGTAAAATCCAGAAAGGCAGGACAGGCCATGGAGAACTGGGAGCCTTGTTATGCTGATGGGCGGGATGTAAATTGCCAACAGACACTCGGGAGAAGTGTATGGTGTTTCCTGAAACATCTAAAAAACAAAGCAACAGAGCCTAGGGCACTTCCACTTATGGTCCTATAGCTTAGGGAAATTAAAATCAAAAAGACACAGCCACCCCAAAGTTTGGGACGCCTCTGTTTACAAGAACCTCGTTTACAGTACAAGTTCAACATCGCAGAAAGTGAAAAATGGATAAAGAAGTTGTGGTATTTACTTACAAAGCAATATCACTCAGCAATGAAATCTATGGCATCAGGCCCTTAGCAGCACAATGAGTGGATTCAGGTATGATGATTCTAACTGAAATAAGTCACACAGAAAAAGAAACATCATAAGATATCAGTAATACACGGAATGTAAACTTGGCTACACAGGAACTGAATTACAGAACAGAACAGGGTCTCAAATTTAGAAAACCAACTTATGCTTGCTTAAGGGTAAAGGTGAGTTGGGGTGCTGCATAAAACCAGAGATTGAAATGAGCACAGATAAAGTTCCTTAAGCCAAATATGGAATAGACAAGAGCTACCCCTTGCTCAACGAAATGGACTCAACACCGCATATTAAATGCCTAAGAATGTACCTGACTAGTAAGTATCTTAAAACCTATGGATTGCTATGTCTCCGAAAGAGAATCAAGCATGTGTACAGGGGCATAAACGCAGCAGTGATAGGATTGGAGAGGTTCGGTGAGCAAATGAAGACCCTTTGAAGTCATATTGCATGGTACCCATTCCACGGGTTTCAACTACCCAGGTTTAAGGTATTCTTCCTTCAGCTAAAACATGCATGTGGAACCTAGAGTATGATCAACCATGTGATCGGGAGACGTGTTCAAATATGTCTCAGTTTTCGTACCCTGGTACTCGGGTGCAACATTCCAGACGCTTTACTAACACCCTCCCGACTTGGAGAGTCAGTCCCTTTAACCTCCTGTTTGGCCCAGTTTGCAATCTCTGCGGAAGATGAACAGGAATAGCGAGAACCAATGAGAGACTAGCTGGAGGTGTCTGGACGGGCAAATTTAACTCTCATTTCCCACCAGGAAGAGGAATTAACCAAAGGCTCAGCGTGCCGTGCCGGAACCAGATTAGGGCCTGAAGCCATCCTGCGGTGTTGCGGCCAGCTCAAAAGAAAGCGAGTTGAAGAAAGGAGCTCAGGGGCACTGTAATTCACAAACCTGCAGAGTTATCAATGACAGCTATCGTCCAAAAATATACTGAAGTAAGGCTGCCAAGAGGACTTGAAAGCGGGGCAGAATTGCAGGAAACCGATTTCAGGAGGCAGACTGGAATTGCATTGAAAGCATAGGAAAAGAGGCAGAACGTCCACAATGATGCACTTGGCCAAAAAGTGTGTACGTGTTTTTTCCTGAATATATTCAGGAAAAAACGCATACGCCCTTTTTGGCCAACCAAGCAAGCTTGCAAAGGAAATCTGCACTACAATGAAGTCTCACTTCCCCCCGGTCAAAAGGGCCATCTGAAAAAAGTGTAAAATCCAGAAAGGCAGGACAGGCCATGGAGAACTGGGAGCCTTGTTATGCTGATGGGCGGGATGTAAATTGCCAACAGACACTCGGGAGAAGTGTATGGTGTTTCCTGAAACATCTAAAAAACAAAGCAACAGAGCCTAGGGCACTTCCACTTATGGTCCTATAGCTTAGGGAAATTAAAATCAAAAAGACACAGCCACCCCAAAGTTTGGGACGCCTCTGTTTACAAGAACCTCGTGTACAGTACAAGTTCAACATCGCAGAAAGTGAAAAATGGATAAAGAAGTTGTGGTATTTACTTACAAAGCAATATCACTCAGCAATGAAATCTATGTCATCAGGCCCTTAGCAGCACAATGAGTGGATTCAGGTATGATGATTCTAACTGAAATAAGTCACACAGAAAAAGAAACATCATAAGATATCAGTAATACACGGAATGTAAACTTGGCTACACAGGAACTGAATTACAGAACAGAACAGGGTCTCAAATTTAGAAAACCAACTTATGCTTGCTTAAGGGTAAAGGTGAGTTGGGGTGCTGCATAAAACCAGAGATTGAAATGAGCACAGATAAAGTTCCTTAAGCCAAATATGGAATAGACAAGAGCTACCTCTTGCTCAACGAAATGGACTCAACACCCCATATTAAACGCCTAAGAATGTACCTGACTAGTAAGTATCTTAAAACCTATGGATTGCTATGTCTCCGAAAGAGAATCAAGCATGTGTACAGGGGCATAAACACAGCAGTGATAGGATTGGAGAGGTTCGGTGAGCAAATGAAGACCCTTTGAAGTCATATTGCATGGTACCCATTCCACGGGTTTCAACTACCCAGGTTTAAGGTATTCTTCCTTCAGCTAAAACATGCATGTGGAACCTAGAGTATGATCAACCATGTGATCGGGAGACGTGTTCAAATATGTCTCAGTTTTCGTACCCTGGTACTCGGGTGCAACATTCCAGACGCTTTACTAACACCCTCCCGACTTGGAGAGTCAGTCCCTTTAACCTCCTGTTTGGCCCAGTTTGCAATTTCTGCGGAAGATGAACAGGAATAGCGAGAACCAATGAGAGACTAGCTGGAGGTGTCTGGACGGGCAAATTTAACTCTCATTTCCCACCAGGAAGAGGAATTAACCAAAGGCTCAGCGTGCCGTGCCGGAACCAGATTAGGGCCTGAAGCCATCCTGCGGTGTTGCGGCCAGCTCAAAAGAAAGCGAGTTGAAGAAAGGAGCTCAGGGGCACTGTAATTCACAAACCTGCAGAGTTATCAATGACAGCTATCGTCCAAAAATATACTGAAGTAAGGCTGCCAAGAGGACTTGAAAGCGGGGCAGAATTGCAGGAAACCGATTTCAGGAGGCAGACTGGAATTGCATTGAAAGCATAGGAAAAGAGGCAGAACGTCCACAATGATGCACTTGGCCAAAAAGGGCGTATGCGTTTTTTCCTGAATATATTCAGGAAAAAACGCATACGCCCTTTTTGGCCAACCAAGCAAGCTTGCAAAGGAAATCTGCACTACAATGAAGTCTCACTTCCCCCCGGTCAAAAGGGCCATCTGAAAAAAGTGTAAAATCCAGAAAGGCAGGACAGGCCATGGAGAACTGGGAGCCTTGTTATGCTGATGGGCGGGATGTAAATTGCCAACAGACACTCGGGAGAAGTGTATGGTGTTTCCTGAAACATCTAAAAAACAAAGCAACAGAGCCTAGGGCACTTCCACTTATGGTCCTATAGATTAGGGAAATTAAAATCAAAAAGACACAGCCACCCCAAAGTTTGGGACGCCTCTGTTTACAAGAACCTCGTGTAGAGTACAAGTTCAACATCGCAGAAAGTGAAAAATGGATAAAGAAGTTGTGGTATTTACTTACAAAGCAATATCACTCAGCAATGAAATCTATGTCATCAGGCCCTTAGCAGCACAATGAGTGGATTCAGGTATGATGATTCTAACTGAAATAAGTCACAGAGAAAAAGAAACATCATAAGATATCAGTAATACACGGAATGTAAACTTGGCTACACAGGAACTGAATTACAGAACAGAACAGGGTCTCAAATTTAGAAAACCAACTTATGCTTGCTTAAGGGGAAAGGTGAGTTGGGGTGCTGCATAAAACCAGAGATTGAAATGAGCACAGATAAAGTTCCTTAAGCCAAATATGGAATAGACAAGAGCTACTCCTTGCTCAACGAAATGGACTCAACACCGCATATTAAACGCCTAAGAATGTACCTGACTAGTAAGTATCTTAAAACCTATGGATTGCTATGTCTCCGAAAGAGAATCAAGCATGTGTACAGGGGCATAAACGCAGCAGTGATAGGATTGGAGAGGTTCGGTGAGCAAATGAAGACCCTTTGAAGTCATATTGCATGGTACCCATTCCACGGGTTTCAACTACCCAGGTTTAAGGTATTCTTCCTTCAGCTAAAACATGCATGTGGAACCTAGAGTATGATCAACCATGTGATCGGGAGACGTGTTCAAATATGTCTCAGTTTTCGTACCCTGGTACTCGGGTGCAACATTCCAGACGCTTTACTAACACCCTCCCGACTTGGAGAGTCAGTCCCTTTAACCTCCTGTTTGGCCCAGTTTGCAATTTCTGCGGAAGATGAACAGGAATAGCGAGAACCAATGAGAGACTAGCTGGAGGTGTCTGGACGGGCAAATTTAACTCTCATTTCCCACCAGGAAGAGGAATTAACCAAAGGCTCAGCGTGCCGTGCCGGAACCAGATTAGGGCCTGAAGCCATCCTGCGGTGTTGCGGCCAGCTCAAAAGAAAGCGAGTTGAAGAAAGGAGCTCAGGGGCACTGTAATTCACAAACCTGCAGAGTTATAAATGACAGCTATCGTCCAAAAATATACTGAAGTAAGGCTGCCAAGAGGACTTGAAAGCGGGGCAGAATTGCAGGAAACCGATTTCAGGAGGCAGACTGGAATTGCATTGAAAGCATAGGAAAAGAGGCAGAACGTCCACAATGATGCACTTGGCCAAAAAGGGCGTATGCGTTTTTTCCTGAATATATTCAGGAAAAAACGCATACGCCCTTTTTGGCCAACCAAGCAAGCTTGCAAAGGAAATCTGCACTACAATGAAGTCTCACTTCCCCCCGGTCAAAAGGGCCATCTGAAAAAAGTGTAAAATCCAGAAAGGCAGGACAGGCCATGGAGAACTGGGAGCCTTGTTATGCTGATGGGCGGGATGTAAATTGCCAACAGACACTCGGGAGAAGTGTATGGTGTTTCCTGAAACATCTAAAAAACAAAGCAACAGAGCCTAGGGCACTTCCACTTATGGTCCTATAGCTTAGGGAAATTAAAATCAAAAAGACACAGCCACCCCAAAGTTTGGGACGCCTCTGTTTACAAGAACCTCGTGTACAGTACAAGTTCAACATCGCAGAAAGTGAAAAATGGATAAAGAAGTTGTGGTATTTACTTACAAAGCAATATCACTCAGCAATGAAATCTATGTCATCAGGCCCTTAGCAGCACAATGAGTGGATTCAGGTATGATGATTCTAACTGAAATAAGTCACACAGAAAAAGAAACATCATAAGATATCAGTAATACACGGAATGTAAACTTGGCTACACAGGAACTGAATTACAGAACAGAACAGGGTCTCAAATTTAGAAAACCAACTTATGCTTGCTTAAGGGTAAAGGTGAGTTGGGATGCTGCATAAAACCAGAGATTGAAATGAGCACAGATAAAGTTCCTTAAGCCAAATATGGAATAGACAAGAGCTACCTCTTGCTCAACGAAATGGACTCAACACCGCATATTAAACGCCTAAGAATGTACCTGACTAGTAAGTATCTTAAAACCTATGGATTGCTATGTCTCCGAAAGAGAATCAAGCATGTGTACAGGGGCATAAACACAGCAGTGATAGGATTGGAGAGGTTCGGTGAGCAAATGAAGACCCTTTGAAGTCATATTGCATGGTACCCATTCCACGGGTTTCAACTACCCAGGTTTAAGGTATTCTTCCTTCAGCTAAAACATGCATGTGGAACCTAGAGTATGATCAACCATGTGATCGGGAGACGTGTTCAAATATGTCTCAGTTTTCGTACCCTGGTACTCGGGTGCAACATTCCAGACGCTTTACTAACACCCTCCCGACTTGGAGAGTCAGTCCCTTTAACCTCCTGTTTGGCCCAGTTTGCAATTTCTGCGGAAGATGAACAGGAATAGCGAGAACCAATGAGAGACTAGCTGGAGGTGTCTGGACGGGCAAATTTAACTCTCATTTCCCACCAGGAAGAGGAATTAACCAAAGGCTCAGCGTGCCGTGCCGGAACCAGATTAGGGCCTGAAGCCATCCTGCGGTGTTGCGGCCAGCTCAAAAGAAAGCGAGTTGAAGAAAGGAGCTCAGGGGCACTGTAATTCACAAACCTGCAGAGTTATCAATGACAGCTATCGTCCAAAAATATACTGAAGTAAGGCTGCCAAGAGGACTTGAAAGCGGGGCAGAATTGCAGGAAACCGATTTCAGGAGGCAGACTGGAATTGCATTGAAAGCATAGGAAAAGAGGCAGAACGTCCACAATGATGCACTTGGCCAAAAAGGGCGTATGCGTTTTTTCCTGAATATATTCAGGAAAAAACGCATACGCCCTTTTTGGCCAACCAAGCAAGCTTGCAAAGGAAATCTGCACTACAATGAAGTCTCACTTCCCCCCGGTCAAAAGGGCCATCTGAAAAAAGTGTAAAATCCAGAAAGGTAGGACAGGCCATGGAGAACTGGGAGCCTTGTTATGCTGATGGGCGGGATGTAAATTGCCAACAGACACTCGGGAGAAGTGTATGGTGTTTCCTGAAACATCTAAAAAACAAAGCAACAGAGCCTAGGGCACTTCCACTTATGGTCCTATAGCTTAGGGAAATTAAAATCAAAAAGACACAGCCACCCCAAAGTTTGGGACGCCTCTGTTTACAAGAACCTCGTGTACAGTACAAGTTCAACATCGCAGAAAGTGAAAAATGGATAAAGAAGTTGTGGTATTTACTTACAAAGCAATATCACTCAGCAATGAAATCTATGGCATCAGGCCCTTAGCAGCACAATGAGTGGATTCAGGTATGATGATTCTAACTGAAATAAGTCACACAGAAAAAGAAACATCATAAGATATCAGTAATACACGGAATGTAAACTTGGCTACACAGGAACTGAATTACAGAACAGAACAGGGTCTCAAATTTAGAAAACCAACTTATGCTTGCTTATGGGTAAAGGTGAGTTGGGGTGCTGCATAAAACCAGAGATTGAAATGAGCACAGATAAAGTTCCTTAAGCCAAATATGGAATAGACAAGAGCTACCTCTTGCTCAACGAAATGGACTCAACACCCCATATTAAATGCCTAAGAATGTACCTGACTAGTAAGTATCTTAAAACCTATGGATTGCTATGTCTCCGAAAGAGAATCAAGCATGTGTACAGGGGCATAAACGCAGCAGTGATAGGATTGGAGAGGTTCGGTGAGCAAATGAAGACCCTTTGAAGTCATATTGCATGGTACCCATTCCACGGGTTTCAACTACCCAGGTTTAAGGTATTCTTCCTTCAGCTAAAACATGCATGTGGAACCTAGAGTATGATCAACCATGTGATCGGGAGACGTGTTCAAATATGTCTCAGTTTTCGTACCCTGGTACTCGGGTGCAACATTCCAGACGCTTTACTAACACCCTCCCGACTTGGAGAGTCAGTCCCTTTAACCTCCTGTTTGGCCCAGTTTGCAATTTCTGCGGAAGATGAACAGGAATAGCGAGAACCAATGAGAGACTAGCTGGAGGTGTCTGGACGGGCAAATTTAACTCTCATTTCCCACCAGGAAGAGGAATTAACCAAAGGCTCAGCGTGCCGTGCCGGAACCAGATTAGGGCCTGAAGCCATCCTGCGGTGTTGCGGCCAGCTCAAAAGAAAGCGAGTTGAAGAAAGGAGCTCAGGGGCACTGTAATTCACAAACCTGCAGAGTTATCAATGACAGCTATCGTCCAAAAATATACTGAAGTAAGGCTGCCAAGAGGACTTGAAAGCGGGGCAGAATTGCAGGAAACCGATTTCAGGAGGCAGACTGGAATTGCATTGAAAGCATAGGAAAAGAGGCAGAACGTCCACAATGATGCACTTGGCCAAAAAGGGCGTATGCGTTTTTTCCTGAATATATTCAGGAAAAAACGCATACGCCCTTTTTGGCCAACCAAGCAAGCTTGCAAAGGAAATCTGCACTACAATGAAGTCTCACTTCCCCCCGGTCAAAAGGGCCATCTGAAAAAAGTGTAAAATCCAGAAAGGCAGGACAGGCCATGGAGAACTGGGAGCCTTGTTATGCTGATGGGCGGGATGTAAATTGCCAACAGACACTCGGGAGAAGTGTATGGTGTTTCCTGAAACATCTAAAAAACAAAGCAACAGAGCCTAGGGCACTTCCACTTATGGTCCTATAGCTTAGGGAAATTAAAATCAAAAAGACACAGCCACCCCAAAGTTTGGGACGCCTCTGTTTACAAGAACCTCGTGTACAGTACAAGTTCAACATCGCAGAAAGTGAAAAATGGATAAAGAAGTTGTGGTATTTACTTACAAAGCAATATCACTCAGCAATGAAATCTATGTCATCAGGCCCTTAGCAGCACAATGAGTGGATTCAGGTATGATGATTCTAACTGAAATAAGTCACACAGAAAAAGAAACATCATAAGATATCAGTAATACACGGAATGTAAACTTGGCTACACAGGAACTGAATTACAGAACAGAACAGGGTCTCAAATTTAGAAAACCAACTTATGCTTTCTTAAGGGTAAAGGTGAGTTGGGGTGCTGCATAAAACCAGAGATTGAAATGAGCACAGATAAAGTTCCTTAAGCCAAATATGGAATAGACAAGAGCTACCTCTTGCTCAACGAAATGGACTCAACACCGCATATTAAACGCCTAAGAATGTACCTGACTAGTAAGTATCTTAAAACCTATGGATTGCTATGTCTCTGAAAGAGAATCAAGCATGTGTACAGGGGCATAAACGCAGCAGTGATAGGATTGGAGAGGTTCGGTGAGCAAATGAAGACCCTTTGAAGTCATATTGCATGGTACCCATTCCACGGGTTTCAACTACCCAGGTTTAAGGTATTCTTCCTTCAGGTAAAACATGAATGTGGAACCTAGAGTATGATCAACCATGTGATCGGGAGACGTGTTCAAATATGTCTCAGTTTTCGTACCCTGGTACTCGGGTGCAACATTCCAGACGCTTTACTAACACCCTCCCGACTTGGAGAGTCAGTCCCTTTAACCTCCTGTTTGGCCCAGTTTGCAATTTCTGCGGAAGATGAACAGAAATAGGGAGAACCAATGAGAGACTAGCTGGAGGTGTCTGGACGGGCAAATTTAACTCTCATTTCCCACCAGGAAGAGGAATTAACCAAAGGCTCAGCGTGCCGTGCCGGAACCAGATTAGGGCCTGAAGCCATCCTGCGGTGTTGCGGCCAGCTCAAAAGAAAGCGAGTTGAAGAAAGGAGCTCAGGGGCACTGTAATTCACAAACCTGCAGAGTTATCAATGACAGCTATCGTCCAAAAATATGCTGAAGTAAGGCTGCCAAGAGGACTTGAAAGCGGGGCAGAATTGCAGGAAACCGATTTCAGGAGGTAGACTGGAATTGCATTGAAAGCATAGGAAAAGAGGCAGAACGTCCACAATGATGCACTTGGCCAAAAAGGGCGTATGCGTTTTTTCCTGAATATATTCAGGAAAAAACGCATACGCCCTTTTTGGCCAACCAAGCAAGCTTGCAAAGGAAATCTGCACTACAATGAAGTCTCACTTCCCCCCGGTCAAAAGGGCCATCTGAAAAAAGTGTAAAATCCAGAAAGGCAGGACAGGCCATGGAGAACTGGGAGCCTTGTTATGCTGATGGGCGGGATGTAAATTGCCAACAGACACTCGGGAGAAGTGTATGGTGTTTCCTGAAACATCTAAAAAACAAAGCAACAGAGCCTAGGGCACTTCCACTTATGGTCCTATAGCTTAGGGAAATTAAAATCAAAAAGACACAGCCACCCCAAAGTTTGGGACGCCTCTGTTTACAAGAACCTCGTGTACAGTACAAGTTCAACATCGCAGAAAGTGAAAAATGGATAAAGAAGTTGTGGTATTTACTTACAAAGCAATATCACTCAGCAATGAAATCTATGGCATCAGGCCCTTAGCAGCACAATGAGTGGATTCAGGTATGATGATTCTAACTGAAATAAGTCACACAGAAAAAGAAACATCATAAGATATCAGTAATACACGGAATGTAAACTTGGCTACACAGGAACTGAATTACAGAACAGAACAGGGTCTCAAATTTAGAAAACCAACTTATGCTTGCTTAAGGGTAAAGGTGAGTTGGGGTGCTGCATAAAACCAGAGATTGAAATGAGCACAGATAAAGTTCCTTAAGCCAAATATGGAATAGACAAGAGCTACTCCTTGCTCAACGAAATGGACTCAACACCGCATATTAAACGCCTAAGAATGTACCTGACTAGTAAGTATCTTAAAACCTATGGATTGCTATGTCTCCGAAAGAGAATCAAGCATGTGTACAGGGGCATAAACGCAGCAGTGATAGGATTGGAGAGGTTCGGTGAGCAAATGAAGACCCTTTGAAGTCATATTGCATGGTACCCATTCCACGGGTTTCAACTACCCAGGTTTAAGGTATTCTTCCTTCAGGTAAAACATGAATGTGGAACCTAGAGTATGATCAACCATGTGATCGGGAGACGTGTTCAAATATGTCTCAGTTTTCGTACCCTGGTACTCGGGTGCAACATTCCAGACGCTTTACTAACACCCTCCCGACTTGGAGAGTCAGTCCCTTTAACCTCCTGTTTGGCCCAGTTTGCAATTTCTGCGGAAGATGAACAGAAATAGGGAGAACCAATGAGAGACTAGCTGGAGGTGTCTGGACGGGCAAATTTAACTCTCATTTCCCACCAGGAAGAGGAATTAACCAAAGGCTCAGCGTGCCGTGCCGGAACCAGATTAGGGCCTGAAGCCATCCTGCGGTGTTGCGGCCAGCTCAAAAGAAAGCGAGTTGAAGAAAGGAGCTCAGGGGCACTGTAATTCACAAACCTGCAGAGTTATCAATGACAGCTATCGTCCAAAAATATGCTGAAGTAAGGCTGCCAAGAGGACTTGAAAGCGGGGCAGAATTGCAGGAAACCGATTTCAGGAGGTAGACTGGAATTGCATTGAAAGCATAGGAAAAGAGGCAGAACGTCCACAATGATGCACTTGGCCAAAAAGGGCGTATGCGTTTTTTCCTGAATATATTCAGGAAAAAACGCATACGCCCTTTTTGGCCAACCAAGCAAGCTTGCAAAGGAAATCTGCACTACAATGAAGTCTCACTTCCCCCCGGTCAAAAGGGCCATCTGAAAAAAGTGTAAAATCCAGAAAGGCAGGACAGGCCATGGAGAACTGGGAGCCTTGTTATGCTGATGGGCGGGATGTAAATTGCCAACAGACACTCGGGAGAAGTGTATGGTGTTTCCTGAAACATCTAAAAAACAAAGCAACAGAGCCTAGGGCACTTCCACTTATGGTCCTATAGCTTAGGGAAATTAAAATCAAAAAGACACAGCCACCCCAAAGTTTGGGACGCCTCTGTTTACAAGAACCTCGTGTACAGTACAAGTTCAACATCGCAGAAAGTGAAAAATGGATAAAGAAGTTGTGGTATTTACTTACAAAGCAATATCACTCAGCAATGAAATCTATGTCATCAGGCCCTTAGCAGCACAATGAGTGGATTCAGGTATGATGATTCTAACTGAAATAAGTCACACAGAAAAAGAAACATCATAAGATATCAGTAATACACGGAATGTAAACTTGGCTACACAGGAACTGAATTACAGAACAGAACAGGGTCTCAAATTTAGAAAACCAACTTATGCTTGCTTAAGGGTAAAGGTGAGTTGGGATGCTGCATAAAACCAGAGATTGAAATGAGCACAGATAAAGTTCCTTAAGCCAAATATGGAATAGACAAGAGCTACCTCTTGCTCAACGAAATGGACTCAACACCGCATATTAAACGCCTAAGAATGTACCTGACTAGTAAGTATCTTAAAACCTATGGATTGCTATGTCTCCGAAAGAGAATCAAGCATGTGTACAGGGGCATAAACACAGCAGTGATAGGATTGGAGAGGTTTGGTGAGCAAATGAAGACCCTTTGAAGTCATATTGCATGGTACCCATTCCACGGGTTTCAACTACCCAGGTTTAAGGTATTCTTCCTTCAGCTAAAACATGCATGTGGAACCTAGAGTATGATCAACCATGTGATCGGGAGACGTGTTCAAATATGTCTCAGTTTTCGTACCCTGGTACTCGGGTGCAACATTCCAGACGCTTTACTAACACCCTCCCGACTTGGAGAGTCAGTCCCTTTAACCTCCTGTTTGGCCCAGTTTGCAATTTCTGCGGAAGATGAACAGGAATAGCGAGAACCAATGAGAGACTAGCTGGAGGTGTCTGGACGGGCAAATTTAACTCTCATTTCCCACCAGGAAGAGGAATTAACCAAAGGCTCAGCGTGCCGTGCCGGAACCAGATTAGGGCCTGAAGCCATCCTGCGGTGTTGCGGCCAGCTCAAAAGAAAGCGAGTTGAAGAAAGGAGCTCAGGGGCACTGTAATTCACAAACCTGCAGAGTTATCAATGACAGCTATCGTCCAAAAATATACTGAAGTAAGGCTGCCAAGAGGACTTGAAAGCGGGGCAGAATTGCAGGAAACCGATTTCAGGAGGTAGACTGGAATTGCATTGAAAGCATAGGAAAAGAGGCAGAACGTCCACAATGATGCACTTGGCCAAAAAGGGCGTACGCGTTTTTTCCTGAATATATTCAGGAAAAAACGCATACGCCCTTTTTGGCCAACCAAGCAAGCTTGCAAAGGAAATCTGCACTACAATGAAGTCTCACTTCCCCCCGGTCAAAAGGGCCATCTGAAAAAAGTGTAAAATCCAGAAAGGCAGGACAGGCCATGGAGAACTGGGAGCCTTGTTATGCTGATGGGCGGGATGTAAATTGCCAACAGACACTCGGGAGAAGTGTATGGTGTTTCCTGAAACATCTAAAAAACAAAGCAACAGAGCCTAGGGCACTTCCACTTATGGTCCTATAGCTTAGGGAAATTAAAATCAAAAAGACACAGCCACCCCAAAGTTTGGGACGCCTCTGTTTACAAGAACCTCGTGTACAGTACAAGTTCAACATCGCAGAAAGTGAAAAATGGATAAAGAAGTTGTGGTATTTACTTACAAAGCAATATCACTCAGCAATGAAATCTATGTCATCAGGCCCTTAGCAGCACAATGAGTGGATTCAGGTATGATGATTCTAACTGAAATAAGTCACACAGAAAAAGAAACATCATAAGATATCAGTAATACACGGAATGTAAACTTGGCTACACAGGAACTGAATTACAGAACAGAACAGGGTCTCAAATTTAGAAAACCAACTTATGCTTTCTTAAGGGTAAAGGTGAGTTGGGGTGCTGCATAAAACCAGAGATTGAAATGAGCACAGATAAAGTTCCTTAAGCCAAATATGGAATAGACAAGAGCTACCCCTTGCTCAACGAAATGGACTCAACACCGCATATTAAACGCCTAAGAATGTACCTGACTAGTAAGTATCTTAAAACCTATGGATTGCTATGTCTCCGAAAGAGAATCAAGCATGTGTACAGGGGCATAAACGCAGCAGTGATAGGATTGGAGAGGTTCGGTGAGCAAATGAAGACCCTTTGAAGTCATATTGCATGGTACCCATTCCACGGGTTTCAACTACCCAGGTTTAAGGTATTCTTCCTTCAGCTAAAACATGCATGTGGAACCTAGAGTATGATCAACCATGTGATCGGGAGACGTGTTCAAATATGTCTCAGTTTTCGTACCCTGGTACTCGGGTGCAACATTCCAGACGCTTTACTAACACCCTCCCGACTTGGAGAGTCAGTCCCTTTAACCTCCTGTTTGGCCCAGTTTGCAATCTCTGCGGAAGATGAACAGGAATAGCGAGAACCAATGAGAGACTAGCTGGAGGTGTCTGGACGGGCAAATTTAACTCTCATTTCCCACCAGGAAGAGGAATTAACCAAAGGCTCAGCGTGCCGTGCCGGAACCAGATTAGGGCCTGAAGCCATCCTGCGGTGTTGCGGCCAGCTCAAAAGAAAGCGAGTTGAAGAAAGGAGCTCAGGGGCACTGTAATTCACAAACCTGCAGAGTTATAAATGACAGCTATCGTCCAAAAATATACTGAAGTAAGGCTGCCAAGAGGACTTGAAAGCGGGGCAGAATTGCAGGAAACCGATTTCAGGAGGCAGACTGGAATTGCATTGAAAGCATAGGAAAAGAGGCAGAACGTCCACAATGATGCACTTGGCCAAAAAGGGCGTATGCGTTTTTTCCTGAATATATTCAGGAAAAAACGCATACGCCCTTTTTGGCCAACCAAGCAAGCTTGCAAAGGAAATCTGCACTACAATGAAGTCTCACTTCCCCCCGGTCAAAAGGGCCATCTGAAAAAAGTGTAAAATCCAGAAAGGCAGGACAGGCCATGGAGAACTGGGAGCCTTGTTATGCTGATGGGCGGGATGTAAATTGCCAACAGACACTCGGGAGAAGTGTATGGTGTTTCCTGAAACATCTAAAAAACAAAGCAACAGAGCCTAGGGCACTTCCACTTATGGTCCTATAGCTTAGGGAAATTAAAATCAAAAAGACACAGCCACCCCAAAGTTTGGGACGCCTCTGTTTACAAGAACCTCGTGTACAGTACAAGTTCAACATCGCAGAAAGTGAAAAATGGATAAAGAAGTTGTGGTATTTACTTACAAAGCAATATCACTCAGCAATGAAATCTATGTCATCAGGCCCTTAGCAGCACAATGAGTGGATTCAGGTATGATGATTCTAACTGAAATAAGTCACACAGAAAAAGAAACATCATAAGATATCAGTAATACACGGAATGTAAACTTGGCTACACAGGAAATGAATTACAGAACAGAACAGGGTCTCAAATTTAGAAAACCAACTTATGCTTGCTTAAGGGTAAAGGTGAGTTGGGATGCTGCATAAAACCAGAGATTGAAATGAGCACAGATAAAGTTCCTTAAGCCAAATATGGAATAGACAAGAGCTACCTCTTGCTCAACGAAATGGACTCAACACCGCATATTAAACGCCTAAGAATGTACCTGACTAGTAAGTATCTTAAAACCTATGGATTGCTATGTCTCCGAAAGAGAATCAAGCATGTGTACAGGGGCATAAACACAGCAGTGATAGGATTGGAGAGGTTCGGTGAGCAAATGAAGACCCTTTGAAGTCATATTGCATGGTACCCATTCCACGGGTTTCAACTACCCAGGTTTAAGGTATTCTTCCTTCAGCTAAAACATGCATGTGGAACCTAGAGTATGATCAACCATGTGATCGGGAGACGTGTTCAAATATGTCTCAGTTTTCGTACCCTGGTACTCGGGTGCAACATTCCAGACGCTTTACTAACACCCTCCCGACTTGGAGAGTCAGTCCCTTTAACCTCCTGTTTGGCCCAGTTTGCAATTTCTGCGGAAGATGAACAGGAATAGCGAGAACCAATGAGAGACTAGCTGGAGGTGTCTGGACGGGCAAATTTAACTCTCATTTCCCACCAGGAAGAGGAATTAACCAAAGGCTCAGCGTGCCGTGCCGGAACCAGATTAGGGCCTGAAGCCATCCTGCGGTGTTGCGGCCAGCTCAAAAGAAAGCGAGTTGAAGAAAGGAGCTCAGGGGCACTGTAATTCACAAACCTGCAGAGTTATAAATGACAGCTATCGTCCAAAAATATACTGAAGTAAGGCTGCCAAGAGGACTTGAAAGCGGGGCAGAATTGCAGGAAACCGATTTCAGGAGGTAGACTGGAATTGCATTGAAAGCATAGGAAAAGAGGCAGAACGTCCACAATGATGCACTTGGCCAAAAAGGGCGTATGCGTTTTTTCCTGAATATATTCAGGAAAAAACGCGTACGCCCTTTTTGGCCAACCAAGCAAGCTTGCAAAGGAAATCTGCACTACAATGAAGTCTCACTTCCCCCCGGTCAAAAGGGCCATCTGAAAAAAGTGTAAAATCCAGAAAGGCAGGACAGGCCATGGAGAACTGGGAGCCTTGTTATGCTGATGGGCGGGATGTAAATTGCCAACAGACACTCGGGAGAAGTGTATGGTGTTTCCTGAAACATCTAAAAAACAAAGCAACAGAGCCTAGGGCACTTCCACTTATGGTCCTATAGCTTAGGGAAATTAAAATCAAAAAGACACAGCCACCCCAAAGTTTGGGACGCCTCTGTTTACAAGAACCTCGTGTACAGTACAAGTTCAACATCGCAGAAAGTGAAAAATGGATAAAGAAGTTGTGGTATTTACTTACAAAGCAATATCACTCAGCAATGAAATCTATGTCATCAGGCCCTTAGCAGCACAATGAGTGGATTCAGGTATGATGATTCTAACTGAAATAAGTCACACAGAAAAAGAAACATCATAAGATATCAGTAATACACGGAATGTAAACTTGGCTACACAGGAACTGAATTACAGAACAGAACAGGGTCTCAAATTTAGAAAACCAACTTATGCTTTCTTAAGGGTAAAGGTGAGTTGGGGTGCTGCATAAAACCAGAGATTGAAATGAGCACAGATAAAGTTCCTTAAGCCAAATATGGAATAGACAAGAGCTACCTCTTGCTCAACGAAATGGACTCAACACCGCATATTAAATGCCTAAGAATGTACCTGACTAGTAAGTATCTTAAAACCTATGGATTGCTATGTCTCCGAAAGAGAATCAAGCATGTGTACAGGGGCATAAACGCAGCAGTGATAGGATTGGAGAGGTTCGGTGAGCAAATGAAGACCCTTTGAAGTCATATTGCATGGTACCCATTCCACGGGTTTCAACTACCCAGGTTTAAGGTATTCTTCCTTCAGCTAAAACATGCATGTGGAACCTAGAGTATGATCAACCATGTGATCGGGAGACGTGTTCAAATATGTCTCAGTTTTCGTACCCTGGTACTCGGGTGCAACATTCCAGACGCTTTACTAACACCCTCCCGACTTGGAGAGTCAGTCCCTTTAACCTCCTGTTTGGCCCAGTTTGCAATTTCTGCGGAAGATGAACAGGAATAGCGAGAACCAATGAGAGACTAGCTGGAGGTGTCTGGACGGGCAAATTTAACTCTCATTTCCCACCAGGAAGAGGAATTAACCAAAGGCTCAGCGTGCCGTGCCGGAACCAGATTAGGGCCTGAAGCCATCCTGCGGTGTTGCGGCCAGCTCAAAAGAAAGCGAGTTGAAGAAAGGAGCTCAGGGGCACTGTAATTCACAAACCTGCAGAGTTATAAATGACAGCTATCGTCCAAAAATATACTGAAGTAAGGCTGCCAAGAGGACTTGAAAGCAGGGCAGAATTGCAGGAAACCGATTTCAGGAGGCAGACTGGAATTGCATTGAAAGCATAGGAAAAGAGGCAGAACGTCCACAATGATGCACTTGGCCAAAAAGGGCGTACGCGTTTTTTCCTGAATATATTCAGGAAAAAACTCATACGCCCTTTTTGGCCAACCAAGCAAGCTTGCAAAGGAAATCTGCACTACAATGAAGTCTCACTTCCCCCCGGTCAAAAGGGCCATCTGAAAAAAGTGTAAAATCCAGAAAGGCAGGACAGGCCATGGAGAACTGGGAGCCTTGTTATGCTGATGGGCGGGATGTAAATTGCCAACAGACACTCGGGAGAAGTGTATGGTGTTTCCTGAAACATCTAAAAAACAAAGCAACAGAGCCTAGGGCACTTCCACTTATGGTCCTATAGCTTAGGGAAATTAAAATCAAAAAGACACAGCCACCCCAAAGTTTGGGACGCCTCTGTTTACAAGAACCTCGTGTACAGTACAAGTTCAACATCGCAGAAAGTGAAAAATGGATAAAGAAGTTGTGGTATTTACTTACAAAGCAATATCACTCAGCAATGAAATCTATGTCATCAGGCCCTTAGCAGCACAATGAGTGGATTCAGGTATGATGATTCTAACTGAAATAAGTCACACAGAAAAAGAAACATCATAAGATATCAGTAATACACGGAATGTAAACTTGGCTACACAGGAACTGAATTACAGAACAGAACAGGGTCTCAAATTTAGAAAACCAACTTATGCTTGCTTAAGGGGAAAGGTGAGTTGGGGTGCTGCATAAAACCAGAGATTGAAATGAGCACAGATAAAGTTCCTTAAGCCAAATATGGAATAGACAAGAGCTACCTCTTGCTCAACGAAATGGACTCAACACCGCATATTAAACGCCTAAGAATGTACCTGACTAGTAAGTATCTTAAAACCTATGGATTGCTATGTCTCCGAAAGAGAATCAAGCATGTGTACAGGGGCATAAACGCAGCAGTGATAGGATTGGAGAGGTTCGGTGAGCAAATGAAGACCCTTTGAAGTCATATTGCATGGTACCCATTCCACGGGTTTCAACTACCCAGGTTTAAGGTATTCTTCCTTCAGCTAAAACATGCATGTGGAACCTAGAGTATGATCAACCATGTGATCGGGAGACGTGTTCAAATATGTCTCAGTTTTCGTACCCTGGTACTCGGGTGCAACATTCCAGATGCTTTACTAACACCCTCCCGACTTGGAGAGTCAGTCCCTTTAACCTCCTGTTTGGCCCAGTTTGCAATTTCTGCGGAAGATGAACAGGAATAGCGAGAACCAATGAGAGACTAGCTGGAGGTGTCTGGACGGGCAAATTTAACTCTCATTTCCCACCAGGAAGAGGAATTAACCAAAGGCTCAGCGTGACGTGCCGGAACCAGATTAGGGCCTGAAGCCATCCTGCGGTGTTGCGGCCAGCTCAAAAGAAAGCGAGTTGAAGAAAGGAGCTCAGGGGCACTGTAATTCACAAACCTGCAGAGTTATCAATGACAGCTATCGTCCAAAAATATACTGAAGTAAGGCTGCCAAGAGGACTTGAAAGCAGGGCAGAATTGCAGGAAACCGATTTCAGGAGGCAGACTGGAATTGCATTGAAAGCATAGGAAAAGAGGCAGAACGTCCACAATGATGCACTTGGCCAAAAAGGGCGTACGCGTTTTTTCCTGAATATATTCAGGAAAAAACGCATACGCCCTTTTTGGCCAACCAAGCAAGCTTGCAAAGGAAATCTGCACTACAATGAAGTCTCACTTCCCCCCGGTCAAAAGGGCCATCTGAAAAAAGTGTAAAATCCAGAAAGGCAGGACAGGCCATGGAGAACTGGGAGCCTTGTTATGCTGATGGGCGGGATGTAAATTGCCAACAGACACTCGGGAGAAGTGTATGGTGTTTCCTGAAACATCTAAAAAACAAAGCAACAGAGCCTAGGGCACTTCCACTTATGGTCCTATAGCTTAGGGAAATTAAAATCAAAAAGACACAGCCACCCCAAAGTTTGGGACGCCTCTGTTTACAAGAACCTCGTGTACAGTACAAGTTCAACATCGCAGAAAGTGAAAAATGGATAAAGAAGTTGTGGTATTTACTTACAAAGCAATATCACTCAGCAATGAAATCTATGTCATCAGGCCCTTAGCAGCACAATGAGTGGATTCAGGTATGATGATTCTAACTGAAATAAGTCACACAGAAAAAGAAACATCATAAGATATCAGTAATACACGGAATGTAAACTTGGCTACACAGGAACTGAACTACAGAACAGAACAGGGTCTCAAATTTAGAAAACCAACTTATGCTTTCTTAAGGGTAAAGGTGAGTTGGGGTGCTGCATAAAACCAGAGATTGAAATGAGCACAGATAAAGTTCCTTAAGCCAAATATGGAATAGACAAGAGCTACCTCTTGCTCAACGAAATGGACTCAACACCGCATATTAAATGCCTAAGAATGTACCTGACTAGTAAGTATCTTAAAACCTATGGATTGCTATGTCTCCGAAAGAGAATCAAGCATGTGTACAGGGGCATAAACGCAGCAGTGATAGGATTGGAGAGGTTCGGTGAGCAAATGAAGACCCTTTGAAGTCATATTGCATGGTACCCATTCCACGGGTTTCAACTACCCAGGTTTAAGGTATTCTTCCTTCAGCTAAAACATGCATGTGGAACCTAGAGTATGATCAACCATGTGATCGGGAGACGTGTTCAAATATGTCTCAGTTTTCGTACCCTGGTACTCGGGTGCAACATTCCAGACGCTTTACTAACACCCTCCCGACTTGGAGAGTCAGTCCCTTTAACCTCCTGTTTGGCCCAGTTTGCAATTTCTGCGGAAGATGAACAGGAATAGCGAGAACCAATGAGAGACTAGCTGGAGGTGTCTGGACGGGCAAATTTAACTCTCATTTCCCACCAGGAAGAGGAATTAACCAAAGGCTCAGCTTGCCGAGCCGGAACCAGATTAGGGCCTGAAGCCATCCTGCGGTGTTGCGGCCAGCTCAAAAGAAAGCGAGTTGAAGAAAGGAGCTCAGGGGCACTGTAATTCACAAACCTGCAGAGTTATAAATGACAGCTATCGTCCAAAAATATACTGAAGTAAGGCTGCCAAGAGGACTTGAAAGCGGGGCAGAATTGCAGGAAACCGATTTCAGGAGGCAGACTGGAATTGCATTGAAAGCATAGGAAAAGAGGCAGAACGTCCAAAATGATGCACTTGGCCAAAAAGGGCATATGCGTTTTTTCCTGAATATATTCAGGAAAAAACGCATACGCCCTTTTTGGCCAACCAAGCAAGCTTGCAAAGGAAATCTGCACTACAATGAAGTCTCACTTCCCCCCGGTCAAAAGGGCCATCTGAAAAAAGTGTAAAATCCAGAAAGGCAGGACAGGCCATGGAGAACTGGGAGCCTTGTTATGCTGATGGGCGGGATGTAAATTGCCAACAGACACTCGGGAGAAGTGTATGGTGTTTCCTGAAACATCTAAAAAACAAAGCAACAGAGCCTAGGGCACTTCCACTTATGGTCCTATAGCTTAGGGAAATTAAAATCAAAAAGACACAGCCACCCCAAAGTTTGGGACGCCTCTGTTTACAAGAACCTCGTGTACAGTACAAGTTCAACATCGCAGAAAGTGAAAAATGGATAAAGAAGTTGTGGTATTTACTTACAAAGCAATATCACTCAGCAATGAAATCTATGTCATCAGGCCCTTAGCAGCACAATGAGTGGATTCAGGTATGATGATTCTAACTGAAATAAGTCACACAGAAAAAGAAACATCATAAGATATCAGTAATACACGGAATGTAAACTTGGCTACACAGGAACTGAACTACAGAACAGAACAGGGTCTCAAATTTAGAAAACCAACTTATGCTTTCTTAAGGGTAAAGGTGAGTTGGGGTGCTGCATAAAACCAGAGATTGAAATGAGCACAGATAAAGTTCCTTAAGCCAAATATGGAATAGACAAGAGCTACCTCTTGCTCAACGAAATGGACTCAACACCGCATATTAAATGCCTAAGAATGTACCTGACTAGTAAGTATCTTAAAACCTATGGATTGCTATGTCTCCGAAAGAGAATCAAGCATGTGTACAGGGGCATAAACGCAGCAGTGATAGGATTGGAGAGGTTCGGTGAGCAAATGAAGACCCTTTGAAGTCATATTGCATGGTACCCATTCCACGGGTTTCAACTACCCAGGTTTAAGGTATTCTTCCTTCAGCTAAAACATGCATGTGGAACCTAGAGTATGATCAACCATGTGATCGGGAGACGTGTTCAAATATGTCTCAGTTTTCGTACCCTGGTACTCGGGTGCAACATTCCAGACGCTTTACTAACACCCTCCCGACTTGGAGAGTCAGTCCCTTTAACCTCCTGTTTGGCCCAGTTTGCAATTTCTGCGGAAGATGAACAGGAATAGCGAGAACCAATGAGAGACTAGCTGGAGGTGTCTGGACGGGCAAATTTAACTCTCATTTCCCACCAGGAAGAGGAATTAACCAAAGGCTCAGCGTGCCGTGCCGGAACCAGATTAGGGCCTGAAGCCATCCTGCGGTGTTGCGGCCAGCTCAAAAGAAAGTGAGTTGAAGAAAGGAGCTAAGGGGCACTGTAATTCACAAACCTGCAGAGTTATCAATGACAGCTATCGTCCAAAAATATACTGAAGTAAGGCTGCCAAGAGGACTTGAAAGCGGGGCAGAATTGCAGGAAACCGATTTCAGGAGGCAGACTGGAATTGCATTGAAAGCATAGGAAAAGAGGCAGAACGTCCACAATGATGCACTTGGCCAAAAAGGGCGTATGCGTTTTTTCCTGAATATATTCAGGAAAAAACGCATACGCCCTTTTTGGCCAACCAAGCAAGCTTGCAAAGGAAATCTGCACTACAATGAAGTCTCACTTCCCCCCGGTCAAAAGGGCCATCTGAAAAAAGTGTAAAATCCAGAAAGGCAGGACAGGCCATGGAGAACTGGCAGCCTTGTTATGCTGATGGGCGGGATGTAAATTGCCAACAGCCACTCGGGAGAAGTGTATGGTGTTTCCTGAAACATCTAAAAAACAAAGCAACAGAGCCTAGGGCACTTCCACTTATGGTCCTATAGCTTAGGGAAATTAAAATCAAAAAGACACAGCCACCCCAAAGTTTGGGACGCCTCTGTTTACAAGAACCTCGTGTACAGTACAAGTTCAACATCGCAGAAAGTGAAAAATGGATAAAGAAGTTGTGGTATTTACTTACAAAGCAATATCACTCAGCAATGAAATCTATGTCATCAGGCCCTTAGCAGCACAATGAGTGGATTCAGGTATGATGATTCTAACTGAAATAAGTCACACAGAAAAAGAAACATCATAAGATATCAGTAATACACGGAATGTAAACTTGGCTACACAGGAACTGAACTACAGAACAGAACAGGGTCTCAAATTTAGAAAACCAACTTATGCTTTCTTAAGGGTAAAGGTGAGTTGGGGTGCTGCATAAAACCAGAGATTGAAATGAGCACAGATAAAGTTCCTTAAGCCAAATATGGAATAGACAAGAGCTACCTCTTGCTCAACGAAATGGACTCAACACCGCATATTAAATGCCTAAGAATGTACCTGACTAGTAAGTATCTTAAAACCTATGGATTGCTATGTCTCCGAAAGAGAATCAAGCATGTGTACAGGGGCATAAACGCAGCAGTGATAGGATTGGAGAGGTTCGGTGAGCAAATGAAGACCCTTTGAAGTCATATTGCATGGTACCCATTCCACGGGTTTCAACTACCCAGGTTTAAGGTATTCTTCCTTCAGCTAAAACATGCATGTGGAACCTAGAGTATGATCAACCATGTGATCGGGAGACGTGTTCAAATATGTCTCAGTTTTCGTACCCTGGTACTCGGGTGCAACATTCCAGACGCTTTACTAACACCCTCCCGACTTGGAGAGTCAGTCCCTTTAACCTCCTGTTTGGCCCAGTTTGCAATTTCTGCGGAAGATGAACAGGAATAGCGAGAACCAATGAGAGACTAGCTGGAGGTGTCTGGACGGGCAAATTTAACTCTCATTTCCCACCAGGAAGAGGAATTAACCAAAGGCTCAGCGTGCCGTGCCGGAACCAGATTAGGGCCTGAAGCCATCCTGCGGTGTTGCGGCCAGCTCAAAAGAAAGCGAGTTGAAGAAAGGAGCTCAGGGGCACTGTAATTCACAAACCTGCAGAGTTATCAATGACAGCTATCGTCCAAAAATATACTGAAGTAAGGCTGCCAAGAGGACTTGAAAGCGGGGCAGAATTGCAGGAAACCGATTTCAGGAGGCAGACTGGAATTGCATTGAAAGCATAGGAAAAGAGGCAGAACGTCCACAATGATGCACTTGGCCAAAAAGGGCGTACGCGTTTTTTCCTGAATATATTCAGGAAAAAACGCATACGCCCTTTTTGGCCAACCAAGCAAGCTTGCAAAGGAAATCTGCACTACAATGAAGTCTCACTTCCCCCCGGTCAAAAGGGCCATCTGAAAAAAGTGTAAAATCCAGAAAGGCAGGACAGGCCATGGAGAACTGGGAGCCTTGTTATGCTGATGGGCGGGATGTAAATTGCCAACAGACACTCGGGAGAAGTGTATGGTGTTTCCTGAAACATCTAAAAAACAAAGCAACAGAGCCTAGGGCACTTCCACTTATGGTCCTATAGCTTAGGGAAATTAAAATCAAAAAGACACAGCCACCCCAAAGTTTGGGACGCCTCTGTTTACAAGAACCTCGTGTACAGTACAAGTTCAACATCGCAGAAAGTGAAAAATGGATAAAGAAGTTGTGGTATTTACTTACAAAGCAATATCACTCAGCAATGAAATCTATGTCATCAGGCCCTTAGCAGCACAATGAGTGGATTCAGGTATGATGATTCTAACTGAAATAAGTCACACAGAAAAAGAAACATCATAAGATATCAGTAATACACGGAATGTAAACTTGGCTACACAGGAACTGAACTACAGAACAGAACAGGGTCTCAAATTTAGAAAACCAACTTATGCTTTCTTAAGGGTAAAGGTGAGTTGGGGTGCTGCATAAAACCAGAGATTGAAATGAGCACAGATAAAGTTCCTTAAGCCAAATATGGAATAGACAATAGCTACCTCTTGCTCAACGAAATGGACTCAACACCGCATATTAAATGCCTAAGAATGTACCTGACTAGTAAGTATCTTAAAACCTATGGATTGCTATGTCTCCGAAAGAGAATCAAGCATGTGTACAGGGGCATAAACGCAGCAGTGATAGGATTGGAGAGGTTCGGTGAGCAAATGAAGACCCTTTGAAGTCATATTGCATGGTACCCATTCCACGGGTTTCAACTACCCAGGTTTAAGGTATTCTTCCTTCAGGTAAAACATGAATGTGGAACCTAGAGTATGATCAACCATGTGATCGGGAGACGTGTTCAAATATGTCTCAGTTTTCGTACCCTGGTACTCGGGTGCAACATTCCAGACGCTTTACTAACACCCTCCCGACTTGGAGAGTCAGTCCCTTTAACCTCCTGTTTGGCCCAGTTTGCAATTTCTGCGGAAGATGAACAGAAATAGGGAGAACCAATGAGAGACTAGCTGGAGGTGTCTGGACGGGCAAATTTAACTCTCATTTCCCACCAGGAAGAGGAATTAACCAAAGGCTCAGCGTGCCGTGCCGGAACCAGATTAGGGCCTGAAGCCATCCTGCGGTGTTGCGGCCAGCTCAAAAGAAAGCGAGTTGAAGAAAGGAGCTCAGGGGCACTGTAATTCACAAACCTGCAGAGTTATCAATGACAGCTATCGTCCAAAAATATGCTGAAGTAAGGCTGCCAAGAGGACTTGAAAGCGGGGCAGAATTGCAGGAAACCGATTTCAGGAGGTAGACTGGAATTGCATTGAAAGCATAGGAAAAGAGGCAGAACGTCCACAATGATGCACTTGGCCAAAAAGGGCGTATGCGTTTTTTCCTGAATATATTCAGGAAAAAACGCATACGCCCTTTTTGGCCAACCAAGCAAGCTTGCAAAGGAAATCTGCACTACAATGAAGTCTCACTTCCCCCCGGTCAAAAGGGCCATCTGAAAAAAGTGTAAAATCCAGAAAGGCAGGACAGGCCATGGAGAACTGGGAGCCTTGTTATGCTGATGGGCGGGATGTAAATTGCCAACAGACACTCGGGAGAAGTGTATGGTGTTTCCTGAAACATCTAAAAAACAAAGCAACAGAGCCTAGGGCACTTCCACTTATGGTCCTATAGCTTAGGGAAATTAAAATCAAAAAGACACAGCCACCCCAAAGTTTGGGACGCCTCTGTTTACAAGAACCTCGTGTACAGTACAAGTTCAACATCGCAGAAAGTGAAAAATGGATAAAGAAGTTGTGGTATTTACTTACAAAGCAATATCACTCAGCAATGAAATCTATGTCATCAGGCCCTTAGCAGCACAATGAGTGGATTCAGGTATGATGATTCTAACTGAAATAAGTCACACAGAAAAAGAAACATCATAAGATATCAGTAATACACGGAATGTAAACTTGGCTACACAGGAACTGAATTACAGAACAGAACAGGGTCTCAAATTTAGAAAACCAACTTATGCTTTCTTAAGGGGAAAGGTGAGTTGGGGTGCTGCATAAAACCAGAGATTGAAATGAGCACAGATAAAGTTCCTTAAGCCAAATATGGAATAGACAAGAGCTACCTCTTGCTCAACGAAATGGACTCAACACCGCATATTAAATGCCTAAGAATGTACCTGACTAGTAAGTATCTTAAAACCTATGGATTGCTATGTCTCCAAAAGAGAATCAAGCATGTGTACAGGGGCATAAACGCAGCAGTGATAGGATTGGAGAGGTTCGGTGAGCAAATGAAGACCCTTTGAAGTCATATTGCATGGTACCCATTCCACGGGTTTCAACTACCCAGGTTTAAGGTATTCTTCCTTCAGCTAAAACATGCATGTGGAACCTAGAGTATGATCAACCATGTGATCGGGAGACGTGTTCAAATATGTCTCAGTTTTCGTACCCTGGTACTCGGGTGCAACATTCCAGACGCTTTACTAACACCCTCCCGACTTGGAGAGTCAGTCCCTTTAACCTCCTGTTTGGCCCAGTTTGCAATTTCTGCGGAAGATGAACAGGAATAGCGAGAACCAATGAGAGACTAGCTGGAGGTGTCTGGACGGGCAAATTTAACTCTCATTTCCCACCAGGAAGAGGAATTAACCAAAGGCTCAGCGTGCCGTGCCGGAACCAGATTAGGGCCTGAAGCCATCCTGCGGTGTTGCGGCCAGCTCAAAAGAAAACGAGTTGAAGAAAGGAGCTCAGGGGCACTGTAATTCACAAACCTGCAGAGTTATAAATGACAGCTATCGTCCAAAAATATACTGAAGTAAGGCTGCCAAGAGGACTTGAAAGCGGGGCAGAATTGCAGGAAACCGATTTCAGGAGGCAGACTGGAATTGCATTGAAAGCATAGGAAAAGAGGCAGAACGTCCACAATGATGCACTTGGCCAAAAAGGGCGTATGCGTTTTTTCCTGAATATATTCAGGAAAAAACGCATACGCCCTTTTTGGCCAACCAAGCAAGCTTGCAAAGGAAATCTGCACTACAATGAAGTCTCACTTCCCCCCGGTCAAAAGGGCCATCTGAAAAAAGTGTAAAATCCAGAAAGGCAGGACAGGCCATGGAGAACTGGGAGCCTTGTTATGCTGATGGGCGGGATGTAAATTGCCAACAGACACTCGGGAGAAGTGTATGGTGTTTCCTGAAACATCTAAAAAACAAAGCAACAGAGCCTAGGGCACTTCCACTTATGGTCCTATAGCTTAGGGAAATTAAAATCAAAAAGACACAGCCACCCCAAAGTTTGGGACGCCTCTGTTTACAAGAACCTCGTGTACAGTACAAGTCCAACATCGCAGAAAGTGAAAAATGGATAAAGAAGTTGTGGTATTTACTTACAAAGCAATATCACTCAGCAATGAAATCTATGTCATCAGGCCCTTAGCAGCACAATGAGTGGATTCAGGTATGATGATTCTAACTGAAATAAGTCACACAGAAAAAGAAACATCATAAGATATCAGTAATACACGGAATGTAAACTTGGCTACACAGGAACTGAATTACAGAACAGAACAGGGTCTCAAATTTAGAAAACCAACTTATGCTTTCTTAAGGGTAAAGGTGAGTTGGGGTGCTGCATAAAACCAGAGATTGAAATGAGCACAGATAAAGTTCCTTAAGCCAAATATGGAATAGACAAGAGCTACCTCTTGCTCAACGAAATGGACTCAACACCGCATATTAAATGCCTAAGAATGTACCTGACTAGTAAGTATCTTAAAACCTATGGATTGCTATGTCTCCAAAAGAGAATCAAGCATGTGTACAGGGGCATAAACGCAGCAGTGATAGGATTGGAGAGGTTCGGTGAGCAAATGAAGACCCTTTGAAGTCATATTGCATGGTACCCATTCCACGGGTTTCAACTACCCAGGTTTAAGGTATTCTTCCTTCAGCTAAAACATGCATGTGGAACCTAGAGTATGATCAACCATGTGATCGGGAGACGTGTTCAAATATGTCTCAGTTTTCGTACCCTGGTACTCGGGTGCAACATTCCAGACGCTTTACTAACACCCTCCCGACTTGGAGAGTCAGTCCCTTTAACCTCCTGTTTGGCCCAGTTTGCAATTTCTGCGGAAGATGAACAGGAATAGCGAGAACCAATGAGAGACTAGCTGGAGGTGTCTGGACGGGCAAATTTAACTCTCATTTCCCACCAGGAAGAGGAATTAACCAAAGGCTCAGCGTGCCGTGCCGGAACCAGATTAGGGCCTGAAGCCATCCTGCGGTGTTGCGGCCAGCTCAAAAGAAAGCGAGTTGAAGAAAGGAGCTCAGGGGCACTGTAATTCACAAACCTGCAGAGTTATCAATGACAGCTATCGTCCAAAAATATACTGAAGTAAGGCTGCCAAGAGGACTTGAAAGCGGGGCAGAATTGCAGGAAACCGATTTCAGGAGGCAGACTGGAATTGCATTGAAAGCATAGGAAAAGAGGCAGAACGTCCACAATGATGCACTTGGCCAAAAAGGGCGTACGCGTTTTTTCCTGAATATATTCAGGAAAAAACGCATACGCCCTTTTTGGCCAACCAAGCAAGCTTGCAAAGGAAATCTGCACTACAATGAAGTCTCACTTCCCCCCGGTCAAAAGGGCCATCTGAAAAAAGTGTAAAATCCAGAAAGGCAGGACAGGCCATGGAGAACTGGGAGCCTTGTTATGCTGATGGGCGGGATGTAAATTGCCAACAGACACTCGGGAGAAGTGTATGGTGTTTCCTGAAACATCTAAAAAACAAAGCAACAGAGCCTAGGGCACTTCCACTTATGGTCCTATAGCTTAGGGAAATTAAAATCAAAAAGACACAGCCACCCCAAAGTTTGGGACGCCTCTGTTTACAAGAACCTCGTGTACAGTACAAGTTCAACATCGCAGAAAGTGAAAAATGGATAAAGAAGTTGTGGTATTTACTTACAAAGCAATATCACTCAGCAATGAAATCTATGTCATCAGGCCCTTAGCAGCACAATGAGTGGATTCAGGTATGATGATTCTAACTGAAATAAGTCACACAGAAAAAGAAACATCATAAGATATCAGTAATACACGGAATGTAAACTTGGCTACACAGGAACTGAACTACAGAACAGAACAGGGTCTCAAATTTAGAAAACCAACTTATGCTTTCTTAAGGGTAAAGGTGAGTTGGGGTGCTGCATAAAACCAGAGATTGAAATGAGCACAGATAAAGTTCCTTAAGCCAAATATGGAATAGACAATAGCTACCTCTTGCTCAACGAAATGGACTCAACACCGCATATTAAATGCCTAAGAATGTACCTGACTAGTAAGTATCTTAAAACCTATGGATTGCTATGTCTCCGAAAGAGAATCAAGCATGTGTACAGGGGCATAAACGCAGCAGTGATAGGATTGGAGAGGTTCGGTGAGCAAATGAAGACCCTTTGAAGTCATATTGCATGGTACCCATTCCACGGGTTTCAACTACCCAGGTTTAAGGTATTCTTCCTTCAGGTAAAACATGAATGTGGAACCTAGAGTATGATCAACCATGTGATCGGGAGACGTGTTCAAATATGTCTCAGTTTTCGTACCCTGGTACTCGGGTGCAACATTCCAGACGCTTTACTAACACCCTCCCGACTTGGAGAGTCAGTCCCTTTAACCTCCTGTTTGGCCCAGTTTGCAATTTCTGCGGAAGATGAACAGAAATAGGGAGAACCAATGAGAGACTAGCTGGAGGTGTCTGGACGGGCAAATTTAACTCTCATTTCCCACCAGGAAGAGGAATTAACCAAAGGCTCAGCGTGCCGTGCCGGAACCAGATTAGGGCCTGAAGCCATCCTGCGGTGTTGCGGCCAGCTCAAAAGAAAGCGAGTTGAAGAAAGGAGCTCAGGGGCACTGTAATTCACAAACCTGCAGAGTTATCAATGACAGCTATCGTCCAAAAATATGCTGAAGTAAGGCTGCCAAGAGGACTTGAAAGCGGGGCAGAATTGCAGGAAACCGATTTCAGGAGGTAGACTGGAATTGCATTGAAAGCATAGGAAAAGAGGCAGAACGTCCACAATGATGCACTTGGCCAAAAAGGGCGTATGCGTTTTTTCCTGAATATATTCAGGAAAAAACGCATACGCCCTTTTTGGCCAACCAAGCAAGCTTGCAAAGGAAATCTGCACTACAATGAAGTCTCACTTCCCCCCGGTCAAAAGGGCCATCTGAAAAAAGTGTAAAATCCAGAAAGGCAGGACAGGCCATGGAGAACTGGGAGCCTTGTTATGCTGATGGGCGGGATGTAAATTGCCAACAGACACTCGGGAGAAGTGTATGGTGTTTCCTGAAACATCTAAAAAACAAAGCAACAGAGCCTAGGGCACTTCCACTTATGGTCCTATAGCTTAGGGAAATTAAAATCAAAAAGACACAGCCACCCCAAAGTTTGGGACGCCTCTGTTTACAAGAACCTCGTGTACAGTACAAGTTCAACATCGCAGAAAGTGAAAAATGGATAAAGAAGTTGTGGTATTTACTTACAAAGCAATATCACTCAGCAATGAAATCTATGTCATCAGGCCCTTAGCAGCACAATGAGTGGATTCAGGTATGATGATTCTAACTGAAATAAGTCACACAGAAAAAGAAACATCATAAGATATCAGTAATACACGGAATGTAAACTTGGCTACACAGGAACTGAATTACAGAACAGAACAGGGTCTCAAATTTAGAAAACCAACTTATGCTTTCTTAAGGGGAAAGGTGAGTTGGGGTGCTGCATAAAACCAGAGATTGAAATGAGCACAGATAAAGTTCCTTAAGCCAAATATGGAATAGACAAGAGCTACCTCTTGCTCAACGAAATGGACTCAACACCGCATATTAAATGCCTAAGAATGTACCTGACTAGTAAGTATCTTAAAACCTATGGATTGCTATGTCTCCAAAAGAGAATCAAGCATGTGTACAGGGGCATAAACGCAGCAGTGATAGGATTGGAGAGGTTCGGTGAGCAAATGAAGACCCTTTGAAGTCATATTGCATGGTACCCATTCCACGGGTTTCAACTACCCAGGTTTAAGGTATTCTTCCTTCAGCTAAAACATGCATGTGGAACCTAGAGTATGATCAACCATGTGATCGGGAGACGTGTTCAAATATGTCTCAGTTTTCGTACCCTGGTACTCGGGTGCAACATTCCAGACGCTTTACTAACACCCTCCCGACTTGGAGAGTCAGTCCCTTTAACCTCCTGTTTGGCCCAGTTTGCAATTTCTGCGGAAGATGAACAGGAATAGCGAGAACCAATGAGAGACTAGCTGGAGGTGTCTGGACGGGCAAATTTAACTCTCATTTCCCACCAGGAAGAGGAATTAACCAAAGGCTCAGCGTGCCGTGCCGGAACCAGATTAGGGCCTGAAGCCATCCTGCGGTGTTGCGGCCAGCTCAAAAGAAAACGAGTTGAAGAAAGGAGCTCAGGGGCACTGTAATTCACAAACCTGCAGAGTTATAAATGACAGCTATCGTCCAAAAATATACTGAAGTAAGGCTGCCAAGAGGACTTGAAAGCGGGGCAGAATTGCAGGAAACCGATTTCAGGAGGCAGACTGGAATTGCATTGAAAGCATAGGAAAAGAGGCAGAACGTCCACAATGATGCACTTGGCCAAAAAGGGCGTATGCGTTTTTTCCTGAATATATTCAGGAAAAAACGCATACGCCCTTTTTGGCCAACCAAGCAAGCTTGCAAAGGAAATCTGCACTACAATGAAGTCTCACTTCCCCCCGGTCAAAAGGGCCATCTGAAAAAAGTGTAAAATCCAGAAAGGCAGGACAGGCCATGGAGAACTGGGAGCCTTGTTATGCTGATGGGCGGGATGTAAATTGCCAACAGACACTCGGGAGAAGTGTATGGTGTTTCCTGAAACATCTAAAAAACAAAGCAACAGAGCCTAGGGCACTTCCACTTATGGTCCTATAGCTTAGGGAAATTAAAATCAAAAAGACACAGCCACCCCAAAGTTTGGGACGCCTCTGTTTACAAGAACCTCGTGTACAGTACAAGTCCAACATCGCAGAAAGTGAAAAATGGATAAAGAAGTTGTGGTATTTACTTACAAAGCAATATCACTCAGCAATGAAATCTATGTCATCAGGCCCTTAGCAGCACAATGAGTGGATTCAGGTATGATGATTCTAACTGAAATAAGTCACACAGAAAAAGAAACATCATAAGATATCAGTAATACACGGAATGTAAACTTGGCTACACAGGAACTGAATTACAGAACAGAACAGGGTCTCAAATTTAGAAAACCAACTTATGCTTTCTTAAGGGTAAAGGTGAGTTGGGGTGCTGCATAAAACCAGAGATTGAAATGAGCACAGATAAAGTTCCTTAAGCCAAATATGGAATAGACAAGAGCTACCTCTTGCTCAACGAAATGGACTCAACACCGCATATTAAATGCCTAAGAATGTACCTGACTAGTAAGTATCTTAAAACCTATGGATTGCTATGTCTCCAAAAGAGAATCAAGCATGTGTACAGGGGCATAAACGCAGCAGTGATAGGATTGGAGAGGTTCGGTGAGCAAATGAAGACCCTTTGAAGTCATATTGCATGGTACCCATTCCACGGGTTTCAACTACCCAGGTTTAAGGTATTCTTCCTTCAGCTAAAACATGCATGTGGAACCTAGAGTATGATCAACCATGTGATCGGGAGACGTGTTCAAATATGTCTCAGTTTTCGTACCCTGGTACTCGGGTGCAACATTCCAGACGCTTTACTAACACCCTCCCGACTTGGAGAGTCAGTCCCTTTAACCTCCTGTTTGGCCCAGTTTGCAATTTCTGCGGAAGATGAACAGGAATAGCGAGAACCAATGAGAGACTAGCTGGAGGTGTCTGGACGGGCAAATTTAACTCTCATTTCCCACCAGGAAGAGGAATTAACCAAAGGCTCAGCGTGCCGTGCCGGAACCAGATTAGGGCCTGAAGCCATCCTGCGGTGTTGCGGCCAGCTCAAAAGAAAGCGAGTTGAAGAAAGGAGCTCAGGGGCACTGTAATTCACAAACCTGCAGAGTTATAAATGACAGCTATCGTCCAAAAATATACTGAAGTAAGGCTGCCAAGAGGACTTGAAAGCGGGGCAGAATTGCAGGAAACCGATTTCAGGAGGCAGACTGGAATTGCATTGAAAGCATAGGAAAAGAGGCAGAACGTCCACAATGATGCACTTGGCCAAAAAGGGCGTATGCGTTTTTTCCTGAATATATTCAGGAAAAAACGCATACGCCCTTTTTGGCCAACCAAGCAAGCTTGCAAAGGAAATCTGCACTACAATGAAGTCTCACTTCCCCCCGGTCAAAAGGGCCATCTGAAAAAAGTGTAAAATCCAGAAAGGCAGGACAGGCCATGGAGAACTGGGAGCCTTGTTATGCTGATGGGCGGGATGTAAATTGCCAACAGACACTCGGGAGAAGTGTATGGTGTTTCCTGAAACATCTAAAAAACAAAGCAACAGAGCCTAGGGCACTTCCACTTATGGTCCTATAGCTTAGGGAAATTAAAATCAAAAAGACACAGCCACCCCAAAGTTTGGGACGCCTCTGTTTACAAGAACCTCGTGTACAGTACAAGTTCAACATCGCAGAAAGTGAAAAATGGATAAAGAAGTTGTGGTATTTACTTACAAAGCAATATCACTCAGCAATGAAATCTATGTCATCAGGCCCTTAGCAGCACAATGAGTGGATTCAGGTATGATGATTCTAACTGAAATAAGTCACACAGAAAAAGAAACATCATAAGATATCAGTAATACACGGAATGTAAACTTGGCTACACAGGAACTGAATTACAGAACAGAACAGGGTCTCAAATTTAGAAAACCAACTTATGCTTTCTTAAGGGGAAAGGTGAGTTGGGGTGCTGCATAAAACCAGAGATTGAAATGAGCACAGATAAAGTTCCTTAAGCCAAATATGGAATAGACAAGAGCTACTCCTTGCTCAACGAAATGGACTCAACACCGCATATTAAATGCCTAAGAATGTACCTGACTAGTAAGTATCTTAAAACCTATGGATTGCTATGTCTCCGAAAGAGAATCAAGCATGTGTACAGGGGCATAAACGCAGCAGTGATAGGATTGGAGAGGTTCGGTGAGCAAATGAAGACCCTTTGAAGTCATATTGCATGGTACCCATTCCACGGGTTTCAACTACCCAGGTTTAAGGTATTCTTCCTTCAGCTAAAACATGCATGTGGAACCTAGAGTATGATCAACCATGTGATCGGGAGACGTGTTCAAATATGTCTCAGTTTTCGTACCCTGGTACTCGGGTGCAACATTCCAGACGCTTTACTAACACCCTCCCGACTTGGAGAGTCAGTCCCTTTAACCTCCTGTTTGGCCCAGTTTGCAATTTCTGCGGAAGATGAACAGGAATAGCGAGAACCAATGAGAGACTAGCTGGAGGTGTCTGGACGGGCAAATTTAACTCTCATTTCCCACCAGGAAGAGGAATTAACCAAAGGCTCAGCGTGCCGTGCCGGAACCAGATTAGGGCCTGAAGCCATCCTGCGGTGTTGCGGCCAGCTCAAAAGAAAGCGAGTTGAAGAAAGGAGCTCAGGGGCACTGTAATTCACAAACCTGCAGAGTTATAAATGACAGCTATCGTCCAAAAATATACTGAAGTAAGGCTGCCAAGAGGACTTGAAAGCGGGGCAGAATTGCAGGAAACCGATTTCAGGAGGCAGACTGGAATTGCATTGAAAGCATAGGAAAAGAGGCAGAACGTCCACAATGATGCACTTGGCCAAAAAGGGCGTATGCGTTTTTTCCTGACTATATTCAGGAAAAAACGCATACGCCCTTTTTGGCCAACCAAGCAAGCTTGCAAAGGAAATCTGCACTACAATGAAGTCTCACTTCCCCCCGGTCAAAAGGGCCATCTGAAAAAAGTGTAAAATCCAGAAAGGCAGGACAGGCCATGGAGAACTGGGAGCCTTGTTATGCTGATGGGCGGGATGTAAATTGCCAACAGACACTCGGGAGAAGTGTATGGTGTTTCCTGAAACATCTAAAAAACAAAGCAACAGAGCCTAGGGCACTTCCACTTATGGTCCTATAGCTTAGGGAAATTAAAATCAAAAAGACACAGCCACCCCAAAGTTTGGGACGCCTCTGTTTACAAGAACCTCGTGTACAGTACAAGTTCAACATCGCAGAAAGTGAAAAATGGATAAAGAAGTTGTGGTATTTACTTACAAAGCAATATCACTCAGCAATGAAATCTATGTCATCAGGCCCTTAGCAGCACAATGAGTGGATTCAGGTATGATGATTCTAACTGAAATAAGTCACACAGAAAAAGAAACATCATAAGATATCAGTAATACACGGAATGTAAACTTGGCTACACAGGAACTGAATTACAGAACAGAACAGGGTCTCAAATTTAGAAAACCAACTTATGCTTTCTTAAGGGGAAAGGTGAGTTGGGGTGCTGCATAAAACCAGAGATTGAAATGAGCACAGATAAAGTTCCTTAAGCCAAATATGGAATAGACAAGAGCTACCTCTTGCTCAACGAAATGGACTCAACACCGCATATTAAATGCCTAAGAATGTACCTGACTAGTAAGTATCTTAAAACCTATGGATTGCTATGTCTCCGAAAGAGAATCAAGCATGTGTACAGGGGCATAAACGCAGCAGTGATAGGATTGGAGAGGTTCGGTGAGCAAATGAAGACCCTTTGAAGTCATATTGCATGGTACCCATTCCACGGGTTTCAACTACCCAGGTTTAAGGTATTCTTCCTTCAGCTAAAACATGCATGTGGAACCTAGAGTATGATCAACCATGTGATCGGGAGACGTGTTCAAATATGTCTCAGTTTTCGTACCCTGGTACTCGGGTGCAACATTCCAGACGCTTTACTAACACCCTCCCGACTTGGAGAGTCAGTCCCTTTAACCTCCTGTTTGGCCCAGTTTGCAATTTCTGCGGAAGATGAACAGGAATAGCGAGAACCAATGAGAGACTAGCTGGAGGTGTCTGGACGGGCAAATTTAACTCTCATTTCCCACCAGGAAGAGGAATTAACCAAAGGCTCAGCGTGCCGTGCCGGAACCAGATTAGGGCCTGAAGCCATCCTGCGGTGTTGCGGCCAGCTCAAAAGAAAGCGAGTTGAAGAAAGGAGCTCAGGGGCACTGTAATTCACAAACCTGCAGAGTTATAAATGACAGCTATCGTCCAAAAATATACTGAAGTAAGGCTGCCAAGAGGACTTGAAAGCGGGGCAGAATTGCAGGAAACCGATTTCAGGAGGCAGACTGGAATTGCATTGAAAGCATAGGAAAAGAGGCAGAACGTCCACAATGATGCACTTGGCCAAAAAGGGCGTATGCGTTTTTTCCTGAATATATTCAGGAAAAAACGCATACGCCCTTTTTGGCCAACCAAGCAAGCTTGCAAAGGAAATCTGCACTACAATGAAGTCTCACTTCCCCCCGGTCAAAAGGGCCATCTGAAAAAAGTGTAAAATCCAGAAAGGCAGGACAGGCCATGGAGAACTGGGAGCCTTGTTATGCTGATGGGCGGGATGTAAATTGCCAACAGACACTCGGGAGAAGTGTATGGTGTTTCCTGAAACATCTAAAAAACAAAGCAACAGAGCCTAGGGCACTTCCACTTATGGTCCTATAGCTTAGGGAAATTAAAATGAAAAAGACACAGCCACCCCAAAGTTTGGGACGCCTCTGTTTACAAGAACCTCGTGTACCGTACAAGTTCAACATCGCAGAAAGTGAAAAATGGATAAAGAAGTTGTGGTATTTACTTACAAAGCAATATCACTCAGCAATGAAATCTATGTCATCAGGCCCTTAGCAGCACAATGAGTGGATTCAGGTATGATGATTCTAACTGAAATAAGTCACACAGAAAAAGAAACATCATAAGATATCAGTAATACACGGAATGTAAACTTGGCTACACAGGAACTGAATTACAGAACAGAACAGGGTCTCAAATTTAGAAAACCAACTTATGCTTTCTTAAGGGGAAAGGTGAGTTGGGGTGCTGCATAAAACCAGAGATTGAAATGAGCACAGATAAAGTTCCTTAAGCCAAATATGGAATAGACAAGAGCTACCTCTTGCTCAACGAAATGGACTCAACACCGCATATTAAATGCCTAAGAATGTACCTGACTAGTAAGTATCTTAAAACCTATGGATTGCTATGTCTCCGAAAGAGAATCAAGCATGTGTACAGGGGCATAAACGCAGCAGTGATAGGATTGGAGAGGTTCGGTGAGCAAATGAAGACCCTTTGAAGTCATATTGCATGGTACCCATTCCACGGGTTTCAACTACCCAGGTTTAAGGTATTCTTCCTTCAGCTAAAACATGCATGTGGAACCTAGAGTATGATCAACCATGAGATCGGGAGACGTGTTCAAATATGTCTCAGTTTTCGTACCCTGGTACTCGGGTGCAACATTCCAGACGCTTTACTAACACCCTCCCGACTTGGAGAGTCAGTCTCTTTAACCTCCTGTTTGGCCCAGTTTGCAATTTCTGCGGAAGATGAACAGGAATAGCGAGAACCAATGAGAGACTAGCTGGAGGTGTCTGGACGGGCAAATTTAACTCTCATTTCCCACCAGGAAGAGGAATTAACCAAAGGCTCAGCTTGCCGTGCCGGAACCAGATTAGGGCCTGAAGCCATCCTGCGGTGTTGCGGCCAGCTCAAAAGAAAGCGAGTTGAAGAAAGGAGCTCAGGGGCACTGTAATTCACAAACCTGCAGAGTTATAAATGACAGCTATCGTCCAAAAATATACTGAAGTAAGGCTGCCAAGAGGACTTGAAAGCGGGGCAGAATTGCAGGAAACCGATTTCAGGAGGCAGACTGGAATTGCATTGAAAGCATAGGAAAAGAGGCAGAACGTCCACAATGATGCACTTGGCCAAAAAGGGCGTATGCGTTTTTTCCTGAATATATTCAGGAAAAAACGCATACGCCCTTTTTGGCCAACCAAGCAAGCTTGCAAAGGAAATCTGCACTACAATGAAGTCTCACTTCCCCCCGGTCAAAAGGGCCATCTGAAAAAAGTGTAAAATCCAGAAAGGCAGGACAGGCCATGGAGAACTGGGAGCCTTGTTATGCTGATGGGCGGGATGTAAATTGCCAACAGACACTCGGGAGAAGTGTATGGTGTTTCCTGAAACATCTAAAAAACAAAGCAACAGAGCCTAGGGCACTTCCACTTATGGTCCTATAGCTTAGGGAAATTAAAATGAAAAAGACACAGCCACCCCAAAGTTTGGGACGCCTCTGTTTACAAGAACCTCGTGTACCGTACAAGTTCAACATCGCAGAAAGTGAAAAATGGATAAAGAAGTTGTGGTATTTACTTACAAAGCAATATCACTCAGCAATGAAATCTATGTCATCAGGCCCTTAGCAGCACAATGAGTGGATTCAGGTATGATGATTCTAACTGAAATAAGTCACACAGAAAAAGAAACATCATAAGATATCAGTAATACACGGAATGTAAACTTGGCTACACAGGAACTGAATTACAGAACAGAACAGGGTCTCAAATTTAGAAAACCAACTTATGCTTTCTTAAGGGGAAAGGTGAGTTGGGGTGCTGCATAAAACCAGAGATTGAAATGAGCACAGATAAAGTTCCTTAAGCCAAATATGGAATAGACAAGAGCTACCTCTTGCTCAACGAAATGGACTCAACACCGCATATTAAATGCCTAAGAATGTACCTGACTAGTAAGTATCTTAAAACCTATGGATTGCTATGTCTCCGAAAGAGAATCAAGCATGTGTACAGGGGCATAAACGCAGCAGTGATAGGATTGGAGAGGTTCGGTGAGCAAATGAAGACCCTTTGAAGTCATATTGCATGGTACCCATTCCACGGGTTTCAACTACCCAGGTTTAAGGTATTCTTCCTTCAGCTAAAACATGCATGTGGAACCTAGAGTATGATCAACCATGTGATCGGGAGACGTGTTCAAATATGTCTCAGTTCTCGTACCCTGGTACTCGGGTGCAACATTCCAGACGCTTTACTAACACCCTCCCGACTTGGAGAGTCAGTCCCTTTAACCTCCTGTTTGGCCCAGTTTGCAATTTCTGCGGAAGATGAACAGGAATAGCGAGAACCAATGAGAGACTAGCTGGAGGTGTCTGGACGGGCAAATTTAACTCTCATTTCCCACCAGGAAGAGGAATTAACCAAAGGCTCAGCGTGCCGTGCCGGAACCAGATTAGGGCCTGAAGCCATCCTGCGGTGTTGCGGCCAGCTCAAAAGAAAGCGAGTTGAAGAAAGGAGCTCAGGGGCACTGTAATTCACAAACCTGCAGAGTTATAAATGACAGCTATCGTCCAAAAATATACTGAAGTAAGGCTGCCAAGAGGACTTGAAAGCGGGGCAGAATTGCAGGAAACCGATTTCAGGAGGTAGACTGGAATTGCATTGAAAGCATAGGAAAAGAGGCAGAACGTCCACAATGATGCACTTGGCCAAAAAGAGCGTATGTGTTTTTTCCTGAATATATTCAGGAAAAAACGCATACGCCCTTTTTGGCCAACCAAGCAAGCTTGCAAAGGAAATCTGCACTACAATGAAGTCTCACTTCCCCCCGGTCAAAAGGGCCATCTGAAAAAAGTGTAAAATCCAGAAAGACAGGACAGGCCATGGAGAACTGGGAGCCTTGTTATGCTGATGGGCGGGATGTAAATTGCCAACAGACACTCGGGAGAAGTGTATGGTGTTTCCTGAAGCATCTAAAAAACAAAGCAACAGAGCCTAGGGCACTTCCACTTATGGTCCTATAGCTTAGGGAAATTAAAATCAAAAAGACACAGCCACCCCAAAGTTTGGGACGCCTCTGTTTACAAGAACCTCGTGTACCGTACAAGTTCAACATCGCAGAAAGTGAAAAATGGATAAAGAAGTTGTGGTATTTACTTACAAAGCAATATCACTCAGCAATGAAATCTATGTCATCAGGCCCTTAGCAGCACAATGAGTGGATTCAGGTATGATGATTCTAACTGAAATAAGTCACACAGAAAAAGAAACATCATAAGATATCAGTAATACACGGAATGTAAACTTGGCTACACAGGAACTGAATTACAGAACAGAACAGGGTCTCAAATTTAGAAAACCAACTTATGCTTTCTTAAGGGGAAAGGTGAGTTGGGGTGCTGCATAAAACCAGAGATTGAAATGAGCACAGATAAAGTTCCTTAAGCCAAATATGGAATAGACAAGAGCTACCTCTTGCTCAACGAAATGGACTCAACACCGCATATTAAATGCCTAAGAATGTACCTGACTAGTAAGTATCTTAAAACCTATGGATTGCTATGTCTCCGAAAGAGAATCAAGCATGTGTACAGGGGCATAAACGCAGCAGTGATAGGATTGGAGAGGTTCGGTGAGCAAATGAAGACCCTTTGAAGTCATATTGCATGGTACCCATTCCACGGGTTTCAACTACCCAGGTTTAAGGTATTCTTCCTTCAGCTAAAACATGCATGTGGAACCTAGAGTATGATCAACCATGAGATCGGGAGACGTGTTCAAATATGTCTCAGTTTTCGTACCCTGGTACTCGGGTGCAACATTCCAGACGCTTTACTAACACCCTCCCGACTTGGAGAGTCAGTCCCTTTAACCTCCTGTTTGGCCCAGTTTGCAATTTCTGCGGAAGATGAACAGGAATAGCGAGAACCAATGAGAGACTAGCTGGCGGTGTCTGGACGGGCAAATTTAACTCTCATTTCCCACCAGGAAGAGGAATTAATCAAAGGCTCAGCGTGCCGTGCCGGAACCAGATTAGGGCCTGAAGCCATCCTGCGGTGTTGCGGCCAGCTCAAAAGAAAGCGAGTTGAAGAAAGGAGCTCAGGGGCACTGTAATTCACAAACCTGCAGAGTTATAAATGACAGCTATCGTCCAAAAATATACTGAAGTAAGGCTGCCAAGAGGACTTGAAAGCGGGGCAGAATTGCAGGAAACCGATTTCAGGAGGCAGACTGGAATTGCATTGAAAGCATAGGAAAAGAGGCAGAACGTCCACAATGATGCACTTGGCCAAAAAGGGCGTATGCGTTTTTTCCTGAATATATTCAGGAAAAAACGCATACGCCCTTTTTGGCCAACCAAGCAAGCTTGCAAAGGAAATCTGCACTACAATGAAGTCTCACTTCCCCCCGGTCAAAAGGGCCATCTGAAAAAAGTGTAAAATCCAGAAAGGCAGGACAGGCCATGGAGAACTGGGAGCCTTGTTATGCTGATGGGCAGGATGTAAATTGCCAACAGACACTCGGGAGAAGTGTATGGTGTTTCCTGAAACATCTAAAAAACAAAGCAACAGAGCCTAGGGCACTTCCACTTATGGTCCTATAGCTTAGGGAAATTAAAATCAAAAAGACACAGCCACCCCAAAGTTTGGGACGCCTCTGTTTACAAGAACCTCGTGTACCGTACAAGTTCAACATCGCAGAAAGTGAAAAATGGATAAAGAAGTTGTGGTATTTACTTACAAAGCAATATCACTCAGCAATGAAATCTATGTCATCAGGCCCTTAGCAGCACAATGAGTGGATTCAGGTATGATGATTCTAACTGAAATAAGTCACACAGAAAAAGAAACATCATAAGATATCAGTAATACACGGAATGTAAACTTGGCTACACAGGAACTGAATTACAGAACAGAACAGGGTCTCAAATTTAGAAAACCAACTTATGCTTTCTTAAGGGTAAAGGTGAGTTGGGGTGCTGCATAAAACCAGAGATTGAAATGAGCACAGATAAAGTTCCTTAAGCCAAATATGGAATAGACAAGAGCTACCTCTTGCTCAACGAAATGGACTCAACACCGCATATTAAATGCCTAAGAATGTACCTGACTAGTAAGTATCTTAAAACCTATGGATTGCTATGTCTCCGAAAGAGAATCAAGCATGTGTACAGGGGCATAAACGCAGCAGTGATAGGATTGGAGAGGTTCGGTGAGCAAATGAAGACCCTTTGAAGTCATATTGCATGGTACCCATTCCACGGGTTTCAACTACCCAGGTTTAAGGTATTCTTCCTTCAGCTAAAACATGCATGTGGAACCTAGAGTATGATCAACCATGTGATCGGGAGACGTGTTCAAATATGTCTCAGTTCTCGTACCCTGGTACTCGGGTGCAACATTCCAGACGCTTTACTAACACCCTCCCGACTTGGAGAGTCAGTCCCTTTAACCTCCTGTTTGGCCCAGTTTGCAATTTCTGCGGAAGATGAACAGGAATAGCGAGAACCAATGAGAGACTAGCTGGAGGTGTCTGGACGGGCAAATTTAACTCTCATTTCCCACCAGGAAGAGGAATTAACCAAAGGCTCAGCGTGCCGTGCCGGAACCAGATTAGGGCCTGAAGCCATCCTGCGGTGTTGCGGCCAGCTCAAAAGAAAGCGAGTTGAAGAAAGGAGCTCAGGGGCACTGTAATTCACAAACCTGCAGAGTTATAAATGACAGCTATCGTCCAAAAATATACTGAAGTAAGGCTGCCAAGAGGACTTGAAAGCGGGGCAGAATTGCAGGAAACCGATTTCAGGAGGCAGACTGGAATTGCATTGAAAGCATAGGAAAAGAGGCAGAACGTCCACAATGATGCACTTGGCCAAAAAGGGCGTATGCGTTTTTTCCTGAATATATTCCTTGCAAAGGAAATCTGCACTACAATGAAGTCTCACTTCCCCCCAGTCAAAAGGGCCATCTGAAAAAAGTGTAAAATCCAGAAAGGCAGGACAGGCCATGGAGAACTGGGAGCCTTGTTATGCTGATGGGCAGGATGTAAATTGCCAACAGACACTCGGGAGAAGTGTATGGTGTTTCCTGAAACATCTAAAAAACAAAGCAACAGAGCCTAGGGCACTTCCACTTATGGTCCTATAGCTTAGGGAAATTAAAATCAAAAAGACACAGCCACCCCAAAGTTTGGGACGCCTCTGTTTACAAGAACCTCGTGTACCGTACAAGTTCAACATCGCAGAAAGTGAAAAATGGATAAAGAAGTTGTGGTATTTACTTACAAAGCAATATCACTCAGCAATGAAATCTATGTCATCAGGCCCTTAGCAGCACAATGAGTGGATTCAGGTATGATGATTCTAACTGAAATAAGTCACACAGAAAAAGAAACATCATAAGATATCAGTAATACACGGAATGTAAACTTGGCTACACAGGAACTGAATTACAGAACAGAACAGGGTCTCAAATTTAGAAAACCAACTTATGCTTTCTTAAGGGTAAAGGTGAGTTGGGGTGCTGCATAAAACCAGAGATTGAAATGAGCACAGATAAAGTTCCTTAAGCCAAATATGGAATAGACAAGAGCTACCTCTTGCTCAACGAAATGGACTCAACACTGCATATTAAATGCCTAAGAATGTACCTGACTAGTAAGTATCTTAAAACCTATGGATTGCTATGTCTCCGAAAGAGAATCAAGCATGTGTACAGGGGCATAAACGCAGCAGTGATAGGATTGGAGAGGTTCGGTGAGCAAATGAAGACCCTTTGAAGTCATATTGCATGGTACCCATTCCACGGGTTTCAACTACCCAGGTTTAAGGTATTCTTCCTTCAGCTAAAACATGCATGTGGAACCTAGAGTATGATCAACCATGTGATCGGGAGACGTGTTCAAATATGTCTCAGTTCTCGTACCCTGGTACTCGGGTGCAACATTCCAGACGCTTTACTAACACCCTCCCGACTTGGAGAGTCAGTCCCTTTAACCTCCTGTTTGGCCCAGTTTGCAATTTCTGCGGAAGATGAACAGGAATAGCGAGAACCAATGAGAGACTAGCTGGAGGTGTCTGGACGGGCAAATTTAACTCTCATTTCCCACCAGGAAGAGGAATTAACCAAAGGCTCAGCGTGCCGTGCCGGAACCAGATTAGGGCCTGAAGCCATCCTGCGGTGTTGCGGCCAGCTCAAAAGAAAGCGAGTTGAAGAAAGGAGCTCAGGGGCACTGTAATTCACAAACCTGCAGAGTTATAAATGACAGCTATCGTCCAAAAATATACTGAAGTAAGGCTGCCAAGAGGACTTGAAAGCGGGGCAGAATTGCAGGAAACCGATTTCAGGAGGCAGACTGGAATTGCATTGAAAGCATAGGAAAAGAGGCAGAACGTCCACAATGATGCACTTGGCCAAAAAGGGCGTATGCGTTTTTTCCTGACTATATTCAGGAAAAAACGCATACGCCCTTTTTGGCCAACCAAGCAAGCTTGCAAAGGAAATCTGCACTACAATGAAGTCTCACTTCCCCCCGGTCAAAAGGGCCATCTGAAAAAAGTGTAAAATCCAGAAAGGCAGGACAGGCCATGGAGAACTGGGAGCCTTGTTATGCTGATGGGCGGGATGTAAATTGCCAACAGACACTCGGGAGAAGTGTATGGTGTTTCCTGAAACATCTAAAAAACAAAGCAACAGAGCCTAGGGCACTTCCACTTATGGTCCTATAGCTTAGGGAAATTAAAATCAAAAAGACACAGCCACCCCAAAGTTTGGGACGCCTCTGTTTACAAGAACCTCGTGTACAGTACAAGTTCAACATCGCAGAAAGTGAAAAATGGATAAAGAAGTTGTGGTATTTACTTACAAAGCAATATCACTCAGCAATGAAATCTATGTCATCAGGCCCTTAGCAGCACAATGAGTGGATTCAGGTATGATGATTCTAACTGAAATAAGTCACACAGAAAAAGAAACATCATAAGATATCAGTAATACACGGAATGTAAACTTGGCTACACAGGAACTGAATTACAGAACAGAACAGGGTCTCAAATTTAGAAAACCAACTTATGCTTTCTTAAGGGTAAAGGTGAGTTGGGGTGCTGCATAAAACCAGAGATTGAAATGAGCACAGATAAAGTTCCTTAAGCCAAATATGGAATAGACAAGAGCTACCTCTTGCTCAATGAAATGGACTCAACACCGCATATTAAATGCCTAAGAATGTACCTGACTAGTAAGTATCTTAAAACCTATGGATTGCTATGTCTCCGAAAGAGAATCAAGCATGTGTACAGGGGCATAAACGCAGCAGTGATAGGATTGGAGAGGTTCGGTGAGCAAATGAAGACCCTTTGAAGTCATATTGCATGGTACCCATTCCACGGGTTTCAACTACCCAGGTTTAAGGTATTCTTCCTTCAGCTAAAACATGCATGTGGAACCTAGAGTATGATCAACCATGTGATCGGGAGACGTGTTCAAATATGTCTCAGTTTTCGTACCCTGGTACTCGGGTGCAACATTCCAGACGCTTTACTAACACCCTCCCGACTTGGAGAGTCAGTCCCTTTAACCTCCTGTTTGGCCCAGTTTGCAATTTCTGCGGAAGATGAACAGGAATAGCGAGAACCAATGAGAGACTAGCTGGAGGTGTCTGGACGGGCAAATTTAACTCTCATTTCCCACCAGGAAGAGGAATTAACCAAAGGCTCAGCGTGCCGTGCCGGAACCAGATTAGGGCCTGAAGCCATCCTGTGGTGTTGCGGCCAGCTCAAAAGAAAGCGAGTTGAAGAAAGGAGCTCAGGGGCACTGTAATTCACAAACCTGCAGAGTTATAAATGACAGCTATCGTCCAAAAATATACTGAAGTAAGGCTGCCAAGAGGACTTGAAAGCGGGGCAGAATTGCAGGAAACCGATTTCAGGAGGCAGACTGGAATTGCATTGAAAGCATAGGAAAAGAGGCAGAACGTCCACAATGATGCACTTGGCCAAAAAGGGCGTATGCGTTTTTTCCTGAATATATTCAGGAAAAAACGCATACGCCCTTTTTGGCCAACCAAGCAAGCTTGCAAAGGAAATCTGCACTACAATGAAGTCTCACTTCCCCCCGGTCAAAAGGGCCATCTGAAAAAAGTGTAAAATCCAGAAAGGCAGGACAGGCCATGGAGAACTGGGAGCCTTGTTATGCTGATGGGCGGGATGTAAATTGCCAACAGACACTCGGGAGAAGTGTATGGTGTTTCCTGAAACATCTAAAAAACAAAGCAACAGAGCCTAGGGCACTTCCACTTATGGTCCTATAGCTTAGGGAAATTAAAATCAAAAAGACACAGCCACCCCAAAGTTTGGGACGCCTCTGTTTACAAGAACCTCGTGTACAGTACAAGTTCAACATCGCAGAAAGTGAAAAATGGATAAAGAAGTTGTGGTATTTACTTACAAAGCAATATCACTCAGCAATGAAATCTATGTCATCAGGCCCTTAGCAGCACAATGAGTGGATTCAGGTATGATGATTCTAACTGAAATAAGTCACACAGAAAAAGAAACATCATAAGATATCAGTAATACACGGAATGTAAACTTGGCTACACAGGAACTGAATTACAGAACAGAACAGGGTCTCAAATTTAGAAAACCAACTTATGCTTTCTTAAGGGTAAAGGTGAGTTGGGGTGCTGCATAAAACCAGAGATTGAAATGAGCACAGATAAAGTTCCTTAAGCCAAATATGGAATAGACAAGAGCTACCTCTTGCTCAACGAAATGGACTCAACACCGCATATTAAATGCCTAAGAATGTACCTGACTAGTAAGTATCTTAAAACCTATGGATTGCTATGTCTCCGAAAGAGAATCAAGCATGTGTACAGGGGCATAAACGCAGCAGTGATAGGATTGGAGAGGTTCGGTGAGCAAATGAAGACCCTTTGAAGTCATATTGCATGGTACCCATTCCACGGGTTTCAACTACCCAGGTTTAAGGTATTCTTCCTTCAGCTAAAACATGCATGTGGAACCTAGAGTATGATCAACCATGTGATCGGGAGACGTGTTCAAATATGTCTCAGTTTTCGTACCCTGGTACTCGGGTGCAACATTCCAGACGCTTTACTAACACCCTCCCGACTTGGAGAGTCAGTCCCTTTAACCTCCTGTTTGGCCCAGTTTGCAATTTCTGTGGAAGATGAACAGGAATAGCGAGAACCAATGAGAGACTAGCTGGAGGTGTCTGGACGGGCAAATTTAACTCTCATTTCCCACCAGGAAGAGGAATTAACCAAAGGCTCAGCGTGCCGTGCCGGAACCAGATTAGGGCCTGAAGCCATCCTGCGGTGTTGCGGCCAGCTCAAAAGAAAGCGAGTTGAAGAAAGGAGCTCAGGGGCACTGTAATTCACAAACCTGCAGAGTTATAAATGACAGCTATCGTCCAAAAATATACTGAAGTAAGGCTGCCAAGAGGACTTGAAAGCAGGGCAGAATTGCAGGAAACCGATTTCAGGAGGCAGACTGGAATTGCATTGAAAGCATAGGAAAAGAGGCAGAACGTCCACAATGATGCACTTGGCCAAAAAGGGCGTATGCGTTTTTTCCTGACTATATTCAAGAAAAAACGCATACGCCCTTTTTGGCCAACCAAGCAAGCTTGCAAAGGAAATCTGCACTACAATGAAGTCTCACTTCCCCCCGGTCAAAAGGGCCATCTGAAAAAAGTGTAAAATCCAGAAAGGCAGGACAGGCCATGGAGAACTGGGAGCCTTGTTATGCTGATGGGCGGGATGTAAATTGCCAACAGACACTCGGGAGAAGTGTATGGTGTTTCCTGAAACATCTAAAAAACAAAGCAACAGAGCCTAGGGCACTTCCACTTATGGTCCTATAGCTTAGGGAAATTAAAATCAAAAAGACACAGCCACCCCAAAGTTTGGGACGCCTCTGTTTACAAGAACCTCGTGTACAGTACAAGTTCAACATCGCAGAAAGTGAAAAATGGATAAAGAAGTTGTGGTATTTACTTACAAAGCAATATCACTCAGCAATGAAATCTATGTCATCAGGCCCTTAGCAGCACAATGAGTGGATTCAGGTATGATGATTCTAACTGAAATAAGTCACACAGAAAAAGAAACATCATAAGATATCAGTAATACACGGAATGTAAACTTGGCTACACAGGAACTGAATTACAGAACAGAACAGGGTCTCAAATTTAGAAAACCAACTTATGCTTTCTTAAGGGTAAAGGTGAGTTGGGGTGCTGCATAAAACCAGAGATTGAAATGAGCACAGATAAAGTTCCTTAAGCCAAATATGGAATAGACAAGAGCTACCTCTTGCTCAACGAAATGGACTCAACACTGCATATTAAATGCCTAAGAATGTACCTGACTAGTAAGTATCTTAAAACCTATGGATTGCTATGTCTCCGAAAGAGAATCAAGCATGTGTACAGGGGCATAAACGCAGCAGTGATAGGATTGGAGAGGTTCGGTGAGCAAATGAAGACCCTTTGAAGTCATATTGCATGGTACCCATTCCACGGGTTTCAACTACCCAGGTTTAAGGTATTCTTCCTTCAGCTAAAACATGCATGTGGAACCTAGAGTATGATCAACCATGTGATCGGGAGACGTGTTCAAATATGTCTCAGTTTTCGTACCCTGGTACTCGGGTGCAACATTCCAGACGCTTTACTAACACCCTCCCGACTTGGAGAGTCAGTCCCTTTAACCTCCTGTTTGGCCCAGTTTGCAATTTCTGCGGAAGATGAACAGGAATAGCGAGAACCAATGAGAGACTAGCTGGAGGTGTCTGGACGGGCAAATTTAACTCTCATTTCCCACCAGGAAGAGGAATTAACCAAAGGCTCAGCGTGCCGTGCCGGAACCAGATTAGGGCCTGAAGCCATCCTGCGGTGTTGCGGCCAGCTCAAAAGAAAGCGAGTTGAAGAAAGGAGCTCAGGGGCACTGTAATTCACAAACCTGCAGAGTTATAAATGACAGCTATCGTCCAAAAATATACTGAAGTAAGGCTGCCAAGAGGACTTGAAAGCGGGGCAGAATTGCAGGAAACCGATTTCAGGAGGTAGACTGGAATTGCATTGAAAGCATAGGAAAAGAGGCAGAACGTCCACAATGATGCACTTGGCCAAAAAGGGCGTATGCGTTTTTTCCTGAATATATTCAGGAAAAAACGCATACGCCCTTTTTGGCCAACCAAGCAAGCTTGCAAAGGAAATCTGCACTACAATGAAGTCTCACTTCCCCCCGGTCAAAAGGGCCATCTGAAAAAAGTGTAAAATCCAGAAAGGCAGGACAGGCCATGGAGAACTGGGAGCCTTGTTATGCTGATGGGCGGGATGTAAATTGCCAACAGACACTCGGGAGAAGTGTATGGTGTTTCCTGAAACATCTAAAAAACAAAGCAACAGAGCCTAGGGCACTTCCACTTATGGTCCTATAGCTTAGGGAAATTAAAATCAAAAAGACACAGCCACCCCAAAGTTTGGGACGCCTCTGTTTACAAGAACCTCGTGTACAGTACAAGTTCAACATCGCAGAAAGTGAAAAATGGATAAAGAAGTTGTGGTATTTACTTACAAAGCAATATCACTCAGCAATGAAATCTATGTCATCAGGCCCTTAGCAGCACAATGAGTGGATTCAGGTATGATGATTCTAACTGAAATAAGTCACACAGAAAAAGAAACATCATAAGATATCAGTAATACACGGAATGTAAACTTGGCTACACAGGAACTGAATTACAGAACAGAACAGGGTCTCAAATTTAGAAAACCAACTTATGCTTTCTTAAGGGTAAAGGTGAGTTGGGGTGCTGCATAAAACCAGAGATTGAAATGAGCACAGATAAAGTTCCTTAAGCCAAATATGGAATAGACAAGAGCTACCTCTTGCTCAATGAAATGGACTCAACACCGCATATTAAATGCCTAAGAATGTACCTGACTAGTAAGTATCTTAAAACCTATGGATTGCTATGTCTCCGAAAGAGAATCAAGCATGTGTACAGGGGCATAAACGCAGCAGTGATAGGATTGGAGAGGTTCGGTGAGCAAATGAAGACCCTTTGAAGTCATATTGCATGGTACCCATTCCACGGGTTTCAACTACCCAGGTTTAAGGTATTCTTCCTTCAGCTAAAACATGCATGTGGAACCTAGAGTATGATCAACCATGTGATCGGGAGACGTGTTCAAATATGTCTCAGTTTTCGTACCCTGGTACTCGGGTGCAACATTCCAGACGCTTTACTAACACCCTCCCGACTTGGAGAGTCAGTCCCTTTAACCTCCTGTTTGGCCCAGTTTGCAATTTCTGCGGAAGATGAACAGGAATAGCGAGAACCAATGAGAGACTAGCTGGAGGTGTCTGGACGGGCAAATTTAACTCTCATTTCCCACCAGGAAGAGGAATTAACCAAAGGCTCAGCGTGCCGTGCCGGAACCAGATTAGGGCCTGAAGCCATCCTGTGGTGTTGCGGCCAGCTCAAAAGAAAGCGAGTTGAAGAAAGGAGCTCAGGGGCACTGTAATTCACAAACCTGCAGAGTTATAAATGACAGCTATCGTCCAAAAATATACTGAAGTAAGGCTGCCAAGAGGACTTGAAAACAGGGCAGAATTGCAGGAAACCGATTTCAGGAGGCAGACTGGAATTGCATTGAAAGCATAGGAAAAGAGGCAGAACGTCCACAATGATGCACTTGGCCAAAAAGGGCGTATGCGTTTTTTCCTGAATATATTCAGGAAAAAACGCATATGCCCTTTTTGGCCAACCAAGCAAGCTTGCAAAGGAAATCTGCACTACAATGAAGTCTCACTTCCCCCCGGTCAAAAGGGCCATCTGAAAAAAGTGTAAAATCCAGAAAGGCAGGACAGGCCATGGAGAACTGGGAGCCTTGTTATGCTGATGGGCGGGATGTAAATTGCCAACAGACACTCGGGAGAAGTGTATGGTGTTTCCTGAAACATCTAAAAAACAAAGCAACAGAGCCTAGGGCACTTCCACTTATGGTCCTATAGCTTAGGGAAATTAAAATCAAAAAGACACAGCCACCCCAAAGTTTGGGACGCCTCTGTTTACAAGAACCTCGTGTACAGTACAAGTTCAACATCGCAGAAAGTGAAAAATGGATAAAGAAGTTGTGGTATTTACTTACAAAGCAATATCACTCAGCAATGAAATCTATGTCATCAGGCCCTTAGCAGCACAATGAGTGGATTCAGGTATGATGATTCTAACTGAAATAAGTCACACAGAAAAAGAAACATCATAAGATATCAGTAATACACGGAATGTAAACTTGGCTACACAGGAACTGAATTACAGAACAGAACAGGGTCTCAAATTTAGAAAACCAACTTATGCTTTCTTAAGGGTAAAGGTGAGTTGGGGTGCTGCATAAAACCAGAGATTGAAATGAGCACAGATAAAGTTCCTTAAGCCAAATATGGAATAGACAAGAGCTACCTCTTGCTCAACGAAATGGACTCAACACTGCATATTAAATGCCTAAGAATGTACCTGACTAGTAAGTATCTTAAAACCTATGGATTGCTATGTCTCCGAAAGAGAATCAAGCATGTGTACAGGGGCATAAACGCAGCAGTGATAGGATTGGAGAGGTTCGGTGAGCAAATGAAGACCCTTTGAAGTCATATTGCATGGTACCCATTCCACGGGTTTCAACTACCCAGGTTTAAGGTATTCTTCCTTCAGCTAAAACATGCATGTGGAACCTAGAGTATGATCAACCATGTGATCGGGAGACGTGTTCAAATATGTCTCAGTTTTCGTACCCTGGTACTCGGGTGCAACATTCCAGACGCTTTACTAACACCCTCCCGACTTGGAGAGTCAGTCCCTTTAACCTCCTGTTTGGCCCAGTTTGCAATTTCTGCGGAAGATGAACAGGAATAGCGAGAACCAATGAGAGACTAGCTGGAGGTGTCTGGACGGGCAAATTTAACTCTCATTTCCCACCAGGAAGAGGAATTAACCAAAGGCTCAGCGTGCCGTGCCGGAACCAGATTAGGGCCTGAAGCCATCCTGCGGTGTTGCGGCCAGCTCAAAAGAAAGCGAGTTGAAGAAAGGAGCTCAGGGGCACTGTAATTCACAAACCTGCAGAGTTATAAATGACAGCTATCGTCCAAAAATATACTGAAGTAAGGCTGCCAAGAGGACTTGAAAGCGGGGCAGAATTGCAGGAAACCGATTTCAGGAGGTAGACTGGAATTGCATTGAAAGCATAGGAAAAGAGGCAGAACGTCCACAATGATGCACTTGGCCAAAAAGGGCGTATGCGTTTTTTCCTGAATATATTCAGGAAAAAACGCATACGCCCTTTTTGGCCAACCAAGCAAGCTTGCAAAGGAAATCTGCACTACAATGAAGTCTCACTTCCCCCCGGTCAAAAGGGCCATCTGAAAAAAGTGTAAAATCCAGAAAGGCAGGACAGGCCATGGAGAACTGGGAGCCTTGTTATGCTGATGGGCGGGATGTAAATTGCCAACAGACACTCGGGAGAAGTGTATGGTGTTTCCTGAAACATCTAAAAAACAAAGCAACAGAGCCTAGGGCACTTCCACTTATGGTCCTATAGCTTAGGGAAATTAAAATCAAAAAGACACAGCCACCCCAAAGTTTGGGACGCCTCTGTTTACAAGAACCTCGTGTACAGTACAAGTTCAACATCGCAGAAAGTGAAAAATGGATAAAGAAGTTGTGGTATTTACTTACAAAGCAATATCACTCAGCAATGAAATCTATGTCATCAGGCCCTTAGCAGCACAATGAGTGGATTCAGGTATGATGATTCTAACTGAAATAAGTCACACAGAAAAAGAAACATCATAAGATATCAGTAATACACGGAATGTAAACTTGGCTACACAGGAACTGAATTACAGAACAGAACAGGGTCTCAAATTTAGAAAACCAACTTATGCTTTCTTAAGGGTAAAGGTGAGTTGGGGTGCTGCATAAAACCAGAGATTGAAATGAGCACAGATAAAGTTCCTTAAGCCAAATATGGAATAGACAAGAGCTACCTCTTGCTCAATGAAATGGACTCAACACCGCATATTAAATGCCTAAGAATGTACCTGACTAGTAAGTATCTTAAAACCTATGGATTGCTATGTCTCCGAAAGAGAATCAAGCATGTGTACAGGGGCATAAACGCAGCAGTGATAGGATTGGAGAGGTTCGGTGAGCAAATGAAGACCCTTTGAAGTCATATTGCATGGTACCCATTCCACGGGTTTCAACTACCCAGGTTTAAGGTATTCTTCCTTCAGCTAAAACATGCATGTGGAACCTAGAGTATGATCAACCATGTGATCGGGAGACGTGTTCAAATATGTCTCAGTTTTCGTACCCTGGTACTCGGGTGCAACATTCCAGACGCTTTACTAACACCCTCCCGACTTGGAGAGTCAGTCCCTTTAACCTCCTGTTTGGCCCAGTTTGCAATTTCTGCGGAAGATGAACAGGAATAGCGAGAACCAATGAGAGACTAGCTGGAGGTGTCTGGACGGGCAAATTTAACTCTCATTTCCCACCAGGAAGAGGAATTAACCAAAGGCTCAGCGTGCCGTGCCGGAACCAGATTAGGGCCTGAAGCCATCCTGTGGTGTTGCGGCCAGCTCAAAAGAAAGCGAGTTGAAGAAAGGAGCTCAGGGGCACTGTAATTCACAAACCTGCAGAGTTATAAATGACAGCTATCGTCCAAAAATATACTGAAGTAAGGCTGCCAAGAGGACTTGAAAACAGGGCAGAATTGCAGGAAACCGATTTCAGGAGGCAGACTGGAATTGCATTGAAAGCATAGGAAAAGAGGCAGAACGTCCACAATGATGCACTTGGCCAAAAAGGGCGTATGCGTTTTTTCCTGAATATATTCAGGAAAAAACGCATATGCCCTTTTTGGCCAACCAAGCAAGCTTGCAAAGGAAATCTGCACTACAATGAAGTCTCACTTCCCCCCGGTCAAAAGGGCCATCTGAAAAAAGTGTAAAATCCAGAAAGGCAGGACAGGCCATGGAGAACTGGGAGCCTTGTTATGCTGATGGGCGGGATGTAAATTGCCAACAGACACTCGGGAGAAGTGTATGGTGTTTCCTGAAACATCTAAAAAACAAAGCAACAGAGCCTAGGGCACTTCCACTTATGGTCCTATAGCTTAGGGAAATTAAAATCAAAAAGACACAGCCACCCCAAAGTTTGGGACGCCTCTGTTTACAAGAACCTCGTGTACAGTACAAGTTCAACATCGCAGAAAGTGAAAAATGGATAAAGAAGTTGTGGTATTTACTTACAAAGCAATATCACTCAGCAATGAAATCTATGTCATCAGGCCCTTAGCAGCACAATGAGTGGATTCAGGTATGATGATTCTAACTGAAATAAGTCACACAGAAAAAGAAACATCATAAGATATCAGTAATACACGGAATGTAAACTTGGCTACACAGGAACTGAATTACAGAACAGAACAGGGTCTCAAATTTAGAAAACCAACTTATGCTTTCTTAAGGGTAAAGGTGAGTTGGGGTGCTGCATAAAACCAGAGATTGAAATGAGCACAGATAAAGTTCCTTAAGCCAAATATGGAATAGACAAGAGCTACCTCTTGCTCAACGAAATGGACTCAACACCGCATATTAAATGCCTAAGAATGTACCTGACTAGTAAGTATCTTAAAACCTATGGATTGCTATGTCTCCGAAAGAGAATCAAGCATGTGTACAGGGGCATAAACGCAGCAGTGATAGGATTGGAGAGGTTCGGTGAGCAAATGAAGACCCTTTGAAGTCATATTGCATGGTACCCATTCCACGGGTTTCAACTACCCAGGTTTAAGGTATTCTTCCTTCAGCTAAAACATGCATGTGGAACCTAGAGTATGATCAACCATGTGATCGGGAGACGTGTTCAAATATGTCTCAGTTTTCGTACCCTGGTACTCGGGTGCAACATTCCAGACGCTTTACTAACACCCTCCCGACTTGGAGAGTCAGTCCCTTTAACCTCCTGTTTGGCCCAGTTTGCAATTTCTGCGGAAGATGAACAGGAATAGCGAGAACCAATGAGAGACTAGCTGGAGGTGTCTGGACGGGCAAATTTAACTCTCATTTCCCACCAGGAAGAGGAATTAACCAAAGGCTCAGCGTGCCGTGCCGGAACCAGATTAGGGCCTGAAGCCATCCTGCGGTGTTGCGGCCAGCTCAAAAGAAAGCGAGTTGAAGAAAGGAGCTCAGGGGCACTGTAATTCACAAACCTGCAGAGTTATAAATGACAGCTATCGTCCAAAAATATACTGAAGTAAGGCTGCCAAGAGGACTTGAAAGCAGGGCAGAATTGCAGGAAACCGATTTCAGGAGGCAGACTGGAATTGCATTGAAAGCATAGGAAAAGAGGCAGAACGTCCACAATGATGCACTTGGCCAAAAAGGGCGTATGCGTTTTTTCCTGACTATATTCAGGAAAAAACGCATACGCCCTTTTTGGCCAACCAAGCAAGCTTGCAAAGGAAATCTGCACTACAATGAAGTCTCCCTTCCCCCCGGTCAAAAGGGCCATCTGAAAAAAGTGTAAAATCCAGAAAGGCAGGACAGGCCATGGAGAACTGGGAGCCTTGTTATGCTGATGGGCGGGATGTAAATTGCCAACAGACACTCGGGAGAAGTGTATGGTGTTTCCTGAAACATCTAAAAAACAAAGCAACAGAGCCTAGGGCACTTCCACTTATGGTCCTATAGCTTAGGGAAATTAAAATCAAAAAGACACAGCCACCCCAAAGTTTGGGACGCCTCTGTTTACAAGAACCTCGTGTACAGTACAAGTTCAACATCGCAGAAAGTGAAAAATGGATAAAGAAGTTGTGGTATTTACTTACAAAGCAATATCACTCAGCAATGAAATCTATGTCATCAGGCCCTTAGCAGCACAATGAGTGGATTCAGGTATGATGATTCTAACTGAAATAAGTCACACAGAAAAAGAAACATCATAAGATATCAGTAATACACGGAATGTAAACTTGGCTACACAGGAACTGAATTACAGAACAGAACAGGGTCTCAAATTTAGAAAACCAACTTATGCTTTCTTAAGGGTAAAGGTGAGTTGGGGTGCTGCATAAAACCAGAGATTGAAATGAGCACAGATAAAGTTCCTTAAGCCAAATATGGAATAGACAAGAGCTACCTCTTGCTCAACGAAATGGACTCAACACCGCATATTAAATGCCTAAGAATGTACCTGACTAGTAAGTATCTTAAAACCTATGGATTGCTATGTCTCCGAAAGAGAATCAAGCATGTGTACAGGGGCATAAACGCAGCAGTGATAGGATTGGAGAGGTTCGGTGAGCAAATGAAGACCCTTTGAAGTCATATTGCATGGTACCCATTCCACGGGTTTCAACTACCCAGGTTTAAGGTATTCTTCCTTCAGCTAAAACATGCATGTGGAACCTAGAGTATGATCAACCATGTGATCGGGAGACGTGTTCAAATATGTCTCAGTTTTCGTACCCTGGTACTCGGGTGCAACATTCCAGACGCTTTACTAACACCCTCCCGACTTGGAGAGTCAGTCCCTTTAACCTCCTGTTTGGCCCAGTTTGCAATTTCTGCGGAAGATGAACAGGAATAGCGAGAACCAATGAGAGACTAGCTGGAGGTGTCTGGACGGGCAAATTTAACTCTCATTTCCCACCAGGAAGAGGAATTAACCAAAGGCTCAGCGTGCCGTGCCGGAACCAGATTAGGGCCTGAAGCCATCCTGCGGTGTTGCGGCCAGCTCAAAAGAAAGCGAGTTGAAGAAAGGAGCTCAGGGGCACTGTAATTCACAAACCTGCAGAGTTATAAATGACAGCTATCGTCCAAAAATATACTGAAGTAAGGCTGCCAAGAGGACTTGAAAGCAGGGCAGAATTGCAGGAAACCGATTTCAGGAGGCAGACTGGAATTGCATTGAAAGCATAGGAAAAGAGGCAGAACGTCCACAATGATGCACTTGGCCAAAAAGGGCGTATGCGTTTTTTCCTGACTATATTCAGGAAAAAACGCATACGCCCTTTTTGGCCAACCAAGCAAGCTTGCAAAGGAAATCTGCACTACAATGAAGTCTCCCTTCCCCCCGGTCAAAAGGGCCATCTGAAAAAAGTGTAAAATCCAGAAAGGCAGGACAGGCCATGGAGAACTGGGAGCCTTGTTATGCTGATGGGCGGGATGTAAATTGCCAACAGACACTCGGGAGAAGTGTATGGTGTTTCCTGAAACATCTAAAAAACAAAGCAACAGAGCCTAGGGCACTTCCACTTATGGTCCTATAGCTTAGGGAAATTAAAATCAAAAAGACACAGCCACCCCAAAGTTTGGGACGCCTCTGTTTACAAGAACCTCGTGTACAGTACAAGTTCAACATCGCAGAAAGTGAAAAATGGATAAAGAAGTTGTGGTATTTACTTACAAAGCAATATCACTCAGCAATGAAATCTATGTCATCAGGCCCTTAGCAGCACAATGAGTGGATTCAGGTATGATGATTCTAACTGAAATAAGTCACACAGAAAAAGAAACATCATAAGATATCAGTAATACACGGAATGTAAACTTGGCTACACAGGAACTGAATTACAGAACAGAACAGGGTCTCAAATTTAGAAAACCAACTTATGCTTTCTTAAGGGTAAAGGTGAGTTGGGGTGCTGCATAAAACCAGAGATTGAAATGAGCACAGATAAAGTTCCTTAAGCCAAATATGGAATAGACAAGAGCTACCTCTTGCTCAACGAAATGGACTCAACACCGCATATTAAATGCCTAAGAATGTACCTGACTAGTAAGTATCTTAAAACCTATGGATTGCTATGTCTCCGAAAGAGAATCAAGCATGTGTACAGGGGCATAAACGCAGCAGTGATAGGATTGGAGAGGTTCGGTGAGCAAATGAAGACCCTTTGAAGTCATATTGCATGGTACCCATTCCACGGGTTTCAACTACCCAGGTTTAAGGTATTCTTCCTTCAGCTAAAACATGCATGTGGAACCTAGAGTATGATCAACCATGTGATCGGGAGACGTGTTCAAATATGTCTCAGTTTTCGTACCCTGGTACTCGGGTGCAACATTCCAGACGCTTTACTAACACCCTCCCGACTTGGAGAGTCAGTCCCTTTAACCTCCTGTTTGGCCCAGTTTGCAATTTCTGCGGAAGATGAACAGGAATAGCGAGAACCAATGAGAGACTAGCTGGAGGTGTCTGGACGGGCAAATTTAACTCTCATTTCCCACCAGGAAGAGGAATTAACCAAAGGCTCAGCGTGCCGTGCCGGAACCAGATTAGGGCCTGAAGCCATCCTGCGGTGTTGCGGCCAGCTCAAAAGAAAGCGAGTTGAAGAAAGGAGCTCAGGGGCACTGTAATTCACAAACCTGCAGAGTTATAAATGACAGCTATCGTCCAAAAATATACTGAAGTAAGGCTGCCAAGAGGACTTGAAAGCAGGGCAGAATTGCAGGAAACCGATTTCAGGAGGCAGACTGGAATTGCATTGAAAGCATAGGAAAAGAGGCAGAACGTCCACAATGATGCACTTGGCCAAAAAGGGCGTATGCGTTTTTTCCTGACTATATTCAGGAAAAAACGCATACGCCCTTTTTGGCCAACCAAGCAAGCTTGCAAAGGAAATCTGCACTACAATGAAGTCTCCCTTCCCCCCGGTCAAAAGGGCCATCTGAAAAAAGTGTAAAATCCAGAAAGGCAGGACAGGCCATGGAGAACTGGGAGCCTTGTTATGCTGATGGGCGGGATGTAAATTGCCAACAGACACTCGGGAGAAGTGTATGGTGTTTCCTGAAACATCTAAAAAACAAAGCAACAGAGCCTAGGGCACTTCCACTTATGGTCCTATAGCTTAGGGAAATTAAAATCAAAAAGACACAGCCACCCCAAAGTTTGGGACGCCTCTGTTTACAAGAACCTCGTGTACAGTACAAGTTCAACATCGCAGAAAGTGAAAAATGGATAAAGAAGTTGTGGTATTTACTTACAAAGCAATATCACTCAGCAATGAAATCTATGTCATCAGGCCCTTAGCAGCACAATGAGTGGATTCAGGTATGATGATTCTAACTGAAATAAGTCACACAGAAAAAGAAACATCATAAGATATCAGTAATACACGGAATGTAAACTTGGCTACACAGGAACTGAATTACAGAACAGAACAGGGTCTCAAATTTAGAAAACCAACTTATGCTTTCTTAAGGGTAAAGGTGAGTTGGGGTGCTGCATAAAACCAGAGATTGAAATGAGCACAAATAAAGTTCCTTAAGCCAAATATGGAATAGACAAGAGCTACCTCTTGCTCAACGAAATGGACTCAACACCGCATATTAAATGCCTAAGAATGTACCTGACTAGTAAGTATCTTAAAACCTATGGATTGCTATGTCTCCGAAAGAGAATCAAGCATGTGTACAGGGGCATAAACGCAGCAGTGATAGGATTGGAGAGGTTCGGTGAGCAAATGAAGACCCTTTGAAGTCATATTGCATGGTACCCATTCCACGGGTTTCAACTACCCAGGTTTAAGGTATTCTTCCTTCAGCTAAAACATGCATGTGGAACCTAGAGTATGATCAACCATGTGATCGGGAGACGTGTTCAAATATGTCTCAGTTTTCGTACCCTGGTACTCGGGTGCAACATTCCAGACGCTTTACTAACACCCTCCCGACTTGGAGAGTCAGTCCCTTTAACCTCCTGTTTGGCCCAGTTTGCAATTTCTGCGGAAGATGAACAGGAATAGCGAGAACCAATGAGAGACTAGCTGGAGGTGTCTGGACGGGCAAATTTAACTCTCATTTCCCACCAGGAAGAGGAATTAACCAAAGGCTCAGCGTGCCGTGCCGGAACCAGATTAGGGCCTGAAGCCATCCTGCGGTGTTGCGGCCAGCTCAAAAGAAAGCGAGTTGAAGAAAGGAGCTCAGGGGCACTGTAATTCACAAACCTGCAGAGTTATAAATGACAGCTATCGTCCAAAAATATACTGAAGTAAGGCTGCCAAGAGGACTTGAAAGCAGGGCAGAATTGCAGGAAACCGATTTCAGGAGGCAGACTGGAATTGCATTGAAAGCATAGGAAAAGAGGCAGAACGTCCACAATGATGCACTTGGCCAAAAAGGGCGTATGCGTTTTTTCCTGACTATATTCAGGAAAAAACGCATACGCCCTTTTTGGCCAACCAAGCAAGCTTGCAAAGGAAATCTGCACTACAATGAAGTCTCCCTTCCCCCCGGTCAAAAGGGCCATCTGAAAAAAGTGTAAAATCCAGAAAGGCAGGACAGGCCATGGAGAACTGGGAGCCTTGTTATGCTGATGGGCGGGATGTAAATTGCCAACAGACACTCGGGAGAAGTGTATGGTGTTTCCTGAAACATCTAAAAAACAAAGCAACAGAGCCTAGGGCACTTCCACTTATGGTCCTATAGCTTAGGGAAATTAAAATCAAAAAGACACAGCCACCCCAAAGTTTGGGACGCCTCTGTTTACAAGAACCTCGTGTACAGTACAAGTTCAACATCGCAGAAAGTGAAAAATGGATAAAGAAGTTGTGGTATTTACTTACAAAGCAATATCACTCAGCAATGAAATCTATGTCATCAGGCCCTTAGCAGCACAATGAGTGGATTCAGGTATGATGATTCTAACTGAAATAAGTCACACAGAAAAAGAAACATCATAAGATATCAGTAATACACGGAATGTAAACTTGGCTACACAGGAACTGAATTACAGAACAGAACAGGGTCTCAAATTTAGAAAACCAACTTATGCTTTCTTAAGGGTAAAGGTGAGTTGGGGTGCTGCATAAAACCAGAGATTGAAATGAGCACAGATAAAGTTCCTTAAGCCAAATATGGAATAGACAAGAGCTACCTCTTGCTCAATGAAATGGACTCAACACCGCATATTAAATGCCTAAGAATGTACCTGACTAGTAAGTATCTTAAAACCTATGGATTGCTATGTCTCCGAAAGAGAATCAAGCATGTGTACAGGGGCATAAACGCAGCAGTGATAGGATTGGAGAGGTTCGGTGAGCAAATGAAGACCCTTTGAAGTCATATTGCATGGTACCCATTCCACGGGTTTCAACTACCCAGGTTTAAGGTATTCTTCCTTCAGCTAAAACATGCATGTGGAACCTAGAGTATGATCAACCATGTGATCGGGAGACGTGTTCAAATATGTCTCAGTTTTCGTACCCTGGTACTCGGGTGCAACATTCCAGACGCTTTACTAACACCCTCCCGACTTGGAGAGTCAGTCCCTTTAACCTCCTGTTTGGCCCAGTTTGCAATTTCTGCGGAAGATGAACAGGAATAGCGAGAACCAATGAGAGACTAGCTGGAGGTGTCTGGACGGGCAAATTTAACTCTCATTTCCCACCAGGAAGAGGAATTAACCAAAGGCTCAGCGTGCCGTGCCGGAACCAGATTAGGGCCTGAAGCCATCCTGCGGTGTTGCGGCCAGCTCAAAAGAAAGCGAGTTGAAGAAAGGAGCTCAGGGGCACTGTAATTCACAAACCTGCAGAGTTATAAATGACAGCTATCGTCCAAAAATATACTGAAGTAAGGCTGCCAAGAGGACTTGAAAGCGGGGCAGAATTGCAGGAAACCGATTTCAGGAGGTAGACTGGAATTGCATTGAAAGCATAGGAAAAGAGGCAGAACGTCCACAATGATGCACTTGGCCAAAAAGGGCGTATGCGTTTTTTCCTGAATATATTCAGGAAAAAACGCATATGCCCATTTTGGCCAACCAAGCAAGCTTGCAAAGGAAATCTGCACTACAATGAAGTCTCACTTCCCCCCGGTCAAAAGGGCCATCTGAAAAAAGTGTAAAATCCAGAAAGGCAGGACAGGCCATGGAGAACTGGGAGCCTTGTTATGCTGATGGGCGGGATGTAAATTGCCAACAGACACTCGGGAGAAGTGTATGGTGTTTCCTGAAACATCTAAAAAACAAAACAACAGAGCCTAGGGCACTTCCACTTATGGTCCTATAGCTTAGGGAAATTAAAATGAAAAAGACACAGCCACCCCAAAGTTTGGGACGCCTCTGTTTACAAGAACCTCGTTTACAGTACAAGTTCAACATCGCAGAAAGTGAAAAATGGATAAAGAAGTTGTGGTATTTACTTACAAAGCAATATCACTCAGCAATGAAATCTATGTCATCAGGCCCTTAGCAGCACAATGAGTGGATTCAGGTATGATGATTCTAACTGAAATAAGTCACACAGAAAAAGAAACATCATAAGATATCAGTAATACACGGAATGTAAACTTGGCTACACAGGAACTGAATTACAGAACAGAACAGGGTCTCAAATTTAGAAAACCAACTTATGCTTGCTTAAGGGGAAAGGTGAGTTGGGGTGCTGCATAAAACCAGAGATTGAAATGAACACAGATAAAGTTCCTTAAGCCAAATATGGAATAGACAAGAGCTACTCCTTGCTCAACGAAATGGACCCAACACCGCATATTAAACGCCTAAGAATGTACCTGACTAGTAATTATCTTAAAACCTATGGATTGCTATGTCTCTGAAAGGGAATCAAGCATGTGTACAGGGGCATAAACGCAGCAGTGATAGGATTGGAGAGGTTCGGTGAGCAAATGAAGACCCTTTGAAGTCATATTGCATGGTACCCATTCCACGGGTTTCAACTACCCAGGTTTAAGGTATTCTTCCTTCAGCTAAAACATGCATGTGGAACCTAGAGTATGATCAACCATGAGATCGGGAGACGTGTTCAAATATGTCTCAGTTTTCGTACCCTGGTACTCGGGTGCAACATTCCAGACGCTTTACTAACACTCTCCCGACTTGGAGAGTCAGTCCCTTTAACCTCCTGTTTGGCCCAGTTTGCAATTTCTGCGGAAGATGAACAGGAATAGCGAGAACCAATGAGAGACTAGCTGGAGGTGTCTGGACGGGCAAATTTAACTCTCATTTCCCACCAGGAAGAGGAATTAACCAAAGGCTCAGCGTGCCGTGCCGGAACCAGATTAGGGGCTGAAGCCATCCTGCGGTGTTGCGGCCAGCTCAAAAGAAAGCGAGTTGAAGAAAGGAGCTCAGGGGCACTGTAATTCACAAACCTGCAGAGTTATAAATGACAGCTATCGTCCAAAAATATACTGAAGTAAGGCTGCCAAGAGGACTTGAAAGCGGGGCAGAATTGCAGGAAACCGATTTCAGGAGGTAGACTGGAATTGCATTGAAAGCATAGGAAAAGAGGCAGAACGTCCACAATGATGCACTTGGCCAAAAAGGGCGTATGCGTTTTTTCCTGAATATATTCAGGAAAAAACGCATACGCCCTTTTTGGCCAACCAAGCAAGCTTGCAAAGGAAATCTGCACTACAATGAAGTCTCACTTCCCCCCGGTCAAAAGGGCCATCTGAAAAAAGTGTAAAATCCAGAAAGACAGGACAGGCCATGAAGAACTGGGAGCCTTGTTATGCTGATGGGCGGGATGTAAATTGCCAACAGACACTCGGGAGAAGTGTATGGTGTTTCCTGAAGCATCTAAAAAACAAAGCAACAGAGCCTAGGGCACTTCCACTTATGGTCCTATAGCTTAGGGAAATTAAAATCAAAAAGACACAGCCACCCCAAAGTTTGGGACGCCTCTGTTTACAAGAACCTCGTTTACAGTACAAGTTCAACATCGCAGAAAGTGAAAAATGGATAAAGAAGTTGTGGTATTTACTTACAAAGCAATATCACTCAGCAATGAAATCTATGTCATCAGGCCCTTAGCAGCACAATGAGTGGATTCAGGTATGATGATTCTAACTGAAATAAGTCACACAGAAAAAGAAACATCATAAGATATCAGTAATACACGGAATGTAAACTTGGCTCCACAGGAACTGAATTACAGAACAGAACAGGGTCTCAAATTTAGAAAACCAACTTATGCTTTCTTAAGGGTAAAGGTGAGTTGGGGTGCTGCATAAAACCAGAGATTGAAATGAGCACAGATAAAGTTCCTTAAGCCAAATATGGAATAGACAAGAGCTACCTCTTGCTCAACGAAATGGACTCAACACCGCATATTAAATGCCTAAGAATGTACCTGACTAGTCAGTATCTTAAAACCTATGGATTGCTATGTCTCCGAAAGAGAATAAAGCATGTGTACAGGGGCATAAATGCAGCAGTGATAGGATTGGAGAGGTTCGGTGAGCAAATGAAGACCCTTTGAAGTCATATTGCATGGTACCCATTCCACGGGTTTCAACTACCCAGGTTTAAGGTATTCTTCCTTCAGCTAAAACATGCATGTGGAACCTAGAGTATGATCAACCATGTGATCGGGAGACGTGTTCAAATATGTCTCAGTTTTCGTACCCTGGTACTCGGGTGCAACATTCCAGACGCTTTACTAACATCCTCCCGAGTTGGAGAGTCAGTCCCTTTAACCTCCTGTTTGGCCCAGTTTGCAATTTCTGCGGAAGATGAACAGGAATAGCGAGAACCAATGAGAGACTAGCTGGAGGTGTCTGGACAGGCAAATTTAACTCTCATTTCCCACCAGGAAGAGGAATTAACCAAAGGCTCAGCGTGCCGTGCCGGAACCAGATTAGGGCCTGAAGCCATCCTGCGGTGTTGCGGCCAGCTCAAAAGAAAGCGAGTTGAAGAAAGGAGCTCAGGGGCACTGTAATTCACAAACCTGCAGAGTTATAAATGACAGCAATCGTCCAAAAATATACTGAAGTAAGGCTGCCAAGAGGACTTGAAAGCGGGGCAGAATTGCAGGAAACCGATTTCAGGAGGTAGACTGGAATTGCATTGAAAGCATAGGAAAAGAGGCAGAACGTCCACAATGATGCACTTGGCCAAAAAGGGCGTATGCGTTTTTTTCTGAATATATTCAGGAAAAAACGCATACGCCCTTTTTGGCCAACCAAGCAAGCTTGCAAAGGAAATCTGCACTACAATGAAGTCTCACTTCCCCCCGGTCAAAAGGGCCATCTGAATAACGTGTAAAATCCAGAAAGGCAGGACAGGCCATGGAGAACTGGGAGCCTTGTTATGCTGATGGGCGGGATGTAAATTGCCAACAGACACTCGGGAGAAGTGTATGGTGTTTCCTGAAACATCTAAAAAACAAAGCAACAGAGCCTAGGGCACTTCCACTTATGGTCCTATAGCTTAGGGAAATTAAAATCAAAAAGACACAGCCACCCCAAAGTTTGGGACGCCTCTGTTTACAAGAACCTCGTTTACAGTACAAGTTCAACATCGCAGAAAGTGAAAAATGGATAAAGAAGTTGTGGTATTTACTTACAAAGCAATATCACTCAGCAATGAAATCTATGTCATCAGGCCCTTAGCAGCACAATGAGTGGATTCAGGTATGATGATTCTAACTGAAATAAGTCACACAGAAAAAGAAACATCATAAGATATCAGTAATACACGGAATGTAAACTTGGCTCCACAGGAACTGAATTACAGAACAGAACAGGGTCTCAAAATTAGAAAACCAACTTATGCTTTCTTAAGGGTAAAGGTGAGTTGGGGTGCTGCATAAAACCAGAGACTGAAATGAGCACAGATAAAGTTCCTTAAGCCAAATATGGAATAGACAAGAGCTACCTCTTGCTCAACGAAATGGACTCAACACCGCATATTAAATGCCTAAGAATGTACCTGACTAGTAAGTATCTTAAAACCTATGGATTGCTATGTCTCCGAAAGAGAATCAAGCATGTGTACAGGGGCATAAATGCAGCAGTGATAGGATTGGAGAGGTTCGGTGAGCAAATGAAGACCCTTTGAAGTCATATTGCATGGTACCCATTCCACGGGTTTCAACTACCCAGGTTTAAGGTATTCTTCCTTCAGCTAAAACATGCATGTGGAACCTAGAGTATGATCAACCATGTGATCGGGAGACGTGTTCAAATATGTCTCAGTTTTCGTACCCTGGTACTCGGGTGCAACATTCCAGACGCTTTACTAACACCCTCCCGACTTGGAGAGTCAGTCCCTTTAACCTCCTGTTTGGCCCAGTTTGCAATTTCTGCGGAAGATGAACAGGAATAGCGAGAACCAATGAGAGACTAGCTGGAGGTGTCTGGACGGGCAAATTTAACTCTCATTTCCCACCAGGAAGAGGAATTAACCAAAGGCTCAGCGTGCCGTGCCGGAACCAGATTAGGGCCTGAAGCCATCCTGCGGTGTTGCGGCCAGCTCAAAAGAAAGCGAGTTGAAGAAAGGAGCTCAGGGGCACTGTAATTCACAAACCTGCAGAGTTATAAATGACAGCTATCGTCCAAAAATATACTGAAGTAAGGCTGCCAAGAGGACTTGAAAGCGGGGCAGAATTGCAGGAAACCGATTTCAGGAGGTAGACTGGAATTGCATTGAAAGCATAGGAAAAGAGGCAGAACGTCCACAATGATGCACTTGGCCAAAAAGGGCGTATGCGTTTTTTCCTGAATATATTCAGGAAAAAACGCATACGCCCTTTTTGGCCAACCAAGCAAGCTTGCAAAGGAAATCTGCACTACAATGAAGTCTCACTTCCCCCCGGTCAAAAGGGCCATCTGAAAAAAGTGTAAAATCCAGAAAGGCAGGACAGGCCATGGAGAACTGGGAGCCTTGTTATGCTGATGGGCGGGATGTAAATTGCCAACAGACACTCGGGAGAAGTGTATGGTGTTTCCTGAAACATCTAAAAAACAAAGCAACAGAGCCTAGGGCACTTCCACTTATGGTCCTATAGCTTAGGGAAATTAAAATCAAAAAGACACAGCCACCCCAAAGTTTGGGACGCCTCTGTTTACAAGAACCTCGTTTACAGTACAAGTTCAACATCGCAGAAAGTGAAAAATGGATAAAGAAGTTGTGGTATTTACTTACAAAGCAATATCACTCAGCAATGAAATCTATGTCATCAGGCCCTTAGCAGCACAATGAGTGGATTCAGGTATGTTGATTCTAACTGAAATAAGTCACACAGAAAAAGAAACATCATAAGATATCAGTAATACACAGAATGTAAACTTGGCTACACAGGAACTGAATTACAGAACAGAACAGGGTCTCAAATTTAGAAAACCAACTTATGCTTGCTTAAGGGTAAAGGTGAGTTGGGGTGCTGCATAAAACCAGAGTTTGAAATGAGCACAGATAAAGTTCCTTAAGCCAAATATGGAATAGACAAGAGCTACTCCTTGCTCAACGAAATGGACTCAACACCGCATATTAAATGCCTAAGAATGTACCTGACTAGTCAGTATCTTAAAACCTATGGATTGCTATGTCTCCGAAAGAGAATCAAGCATGTGTACAGGGGCATAAACGCAGCAGTGATAGGATTGGAGAGGTTCGGTGAGCAAATGAAGACCCTTTGAAGTCATATTGCATGGTACCCATTCCACGGGTTTCAACTACCAAGTTTTAAGGTATTCTTCCTTCAGCTAAAACATGCATGTGGAACCTAGAGTATGATCAACCATGTGATCGGGAGACGTGTTCAAATATGTCTCAGTTTTCGTACCCTGGTACTTGGGTGCAACATTCCAGACGCTTTACTAACACCCTCCCGACTTGGAGAGTCAGTCCCTTTAACCTCCTGTTTGGCCCAGTTTGCAATTTCTGCAGAAGATGAACAGGAATAGTGAGAACCAATGAGAGACTAGCTGGAGGTGTCTGGACGGGCAAATTTAACTCTCATTTCCCACCAGGAAGAGGAATTAACCAAAGGCTCAGCGTGCCGTGCCGGAACCAGATTAGGGCCTGAAGCCATCCTGCGGTGTTGCGGCCAGCTCAAAAGAAAGCGAGTTGAAGAAAGGAGCTCAGGGGCACTGTAATTCACAAACCTGCAGAGTTATAAATGACAGCTATCGTCCAAAAATATACTGAAGTAAGGCTGCCAAGAGGACTTGAAAGCGGGGCAGAATTGCAGGAAACCGATTTCAGGAGGCAGACTGGAATTGCATTGAAAGCATAGGAAATGAGGCAGAACGTCCACAATGATGCACTTGGCCAAAAAGGGCGTACGCGTTTTTTCCTGAATATATTCAGGAAAAAACGCGTACGCCGTTTTTGGCCAACCAAACAAACTTGCAAAGGAAATCTGCACTACAATGAAGTCTCACTTCCCCCCGGTCAAAAGGGCCATCTGAAAAAAGTGTAAAATCCAGAAAGGCAGGACAGGCCATGGAGAACTGGGAGCCTTGTTATGCTGATGGGCGGGATGTAAATTGCCAACAGACACTCGGGAGAAGTGTATGGTGTTTCCTGAAACATCTAAAAAACAAAGCAACAGAGCCTAGGGCACTTCCACTTATGGTCCTATAGCTTAGGGAAATTAAAATCAAAAAGACACAGCCACCCCAAAGTTTGGGACGCCTCTGTTTACAAGAACCTCGTTTACCGTACAAGTTCAATATCACAGAAAGTGAAAAATGGATAAAGAACTTGTGGTACTTACGTACAATTCAGTATCACTCAACAATGAAATCTATGTCATCAGGCCCGTAGCAGCATAATGAGTGGATTCAGGTACGATGATTCTAACTGAAATAAGTCACACAGAAAAAGAAACATCATAAGATATCACTAATACAGGGAATGTAAACTTGGCTACACAGGAACTGAATTCCAAAACAGAAAAGGGTCTCAAAATTAGAAAACCAACTTATGCTTGCTTAAGGGGAAAGGTGAGTTGGGGTGCTGCATAAAACCAGACATTGAAATGAGCACAGATAAAGTTCCTTAAGCCAAATATGGAATAGCAAGAGCTACTCCTTGCTCAATGAAATGGACTCAACACCCCATATTAAACGCCTAAGAATGTACCTGACTAGTAAGTATCTTAAAACCTATGGATTGCTATGTCTCCAAAAGAGAATCAAGCATGTGTACAGGGGCATAAACGCAGCAGTGATAGGATTGGAGAGGTTCAGTGAGCAAATGAAGACCCTTTGAAGTCATATTGCATGGTACCCATTCCACGGGTCTCAACTCTCCAGGTTTAAGGTATTCTTCCTTCAGCTAAAACATGCATGTGGAACCTAGAGTATGATCAACCATGTGATCGGGAGACGTGTTCAAATATGTCTCAGTTTTCGTACCCTGGTACTTGGGTGCAACATTCCAGACGCTTTACTAACACCCTCCCGACTTGGAGAGTCAGTCCCTTTAACCTCCTGTTTGGCCCAGTTTGCAATTTCTGTGGAAGATGAACAGGAATAGCGAGAACCAATGAGAGACTAGCTGGAGGTGTCTGGACGGGCAAATTTAACTCTCATTTTCCACCAGGAAGAGGAATTAACCAAAGGCTCAGCTTGCCGTGCCGGAACCAGATTAGGGCCTGAAGCCATCCTGCGGTGTTGCGGCCAGCTCAAAAGAAAGCGAGTTGAAGAAAGGAGCTCAGGGGCACTGTAATTCACAAACCTGCAGAGTTATAAATGACAGCTATCGTCCAAAAATATACTGAAGTAAGGCTGCCAAGAGGACTTGAAAGCGGGGCAGAATTGCAGGAAACCGATTTCAGGAGGTAGACTGGAATTGCATTGAAAGCATAGGAAAAGAGGCAGAACGTCCACAATGATGCACTTGGCCAAAAAGGGCGTATGCGTTTTTTCCTGAATATATTCAGGAAAAAACGCATACGCCCTTTTTGGCCAACCAAGCAAGCTTGCAAAGGAAATCTGCACTACAATGAAGTCTCACTTCCCCCCGGTCAAAAGGGCCATCTGAAAAAAGTGTAAAATCCAGAAAGGCAGGACAGGCCATGGAGAACTGGGAGCCTTGTTATGCTGATGGGCGGGATGTAAATTGCCAACAGACACTCGGGAGAAGTGTATGGTGTTTCCTGAAACATCTAAAAAACAAAGCAACAGAGCCTAGGGCACTTCCACTTATGGTCCTATAGCTTAGGGAAATTAAAATCAAAAAGACACAGCCACCCCAAAGTTTGGGACGCCTCTGTTTACAAGAACCTCGTTTACAGTACAAGTTCAACATCGCAGAAAGTGAAAAATGGATAAAGAAGTTGTGGTATTTACTTACAAAGCAATATCACTCAGCAATGAAATCTATGTCATCAGGCCCTTAGCAGCACAATGAGTGGATTCAGGTATGATGATTCTAACTGAAATAAGTCACACAGAAAAAGAAACATCATAAGATATCAGTAATACACGGAATGTAAACTTGGCTACACAGGAACTGAATTACAGAACAGAACAGGGTCTCAAATTTAGAAAACCAACTTATGCTTGCTTAAGGGTAAAGGTGAGTTGGGGTGCTGCATAAAACCAAAGATTGAAATGAGCACAGATAAAGTTCCTTAAGCCAAATATGGAATAGACAAGAGCTACTCCTTGCTCAACGCAATGGACTCAACACCGCATATTAAACGCCTAAGAATGTACCTGACTAGTAAGTATCTTAAAACCTATGGATTGCTATGTCTCCGAAAGAGAATCAAGCATGTGTACAGGGGCATAAACGCAGCAGTGATAGGATTGGAGAGGTTCGGTGAGCAAATGAAGACCCTTTGAAGTCATATTGCATAGTAACCATTCCACGGGTTTCAACTACCCAGGTTTAAGGTATTCTTCCTTCAGCTAAAACATGCATGTGGAACCTAGAGTACGATCAACCATGTGATCGGGAAACGTTTTCAAATATGTCTCAGTTTTCATACCCTGGTACTCGGGTGCAACATTCCAGACGCTTTACTAACACCCTCCCGACTTGGAGAGTCAGTCCCTTTAACCTCCTGTTTGGCCCAGTTTGCAATTTCTGCGGAAGATGAACAGGAATAGCGAGAACCAATGAGAGACTAGCTGGAGGTGTCTGGACGGGCAAATTTAACTCTCATTTCCCACCAGGAAGAGGAATTAACCAAAGGCTCAGCATGCCGTGCCGGAACCAGATTAGGGCCTGAAGCCATCCTGCGGTGTTGCGGCCAGCTCAAAAGAAAGCGAGTTGAAGAAAGGAGCTCAGGGGCACTGTAATTCACAAACCTGCAGAGTTATAAATGACAGCTATCGTCCAAAGATATACTGAAGTAAGGCTGCCAAGAGGACTTGAAAGCGGGGCAGAATTGCAGGAAACCGATTTCAGGAGGTAGACTGGAATTGCATTGAAAGCATAGGAAAAGAGGCAGAACGTCCACAATGATGCACTTGGCCAAAAAGGGCGTATGCGTTTTTTCCTGAATATATTCAGGAAAAAGCGCATACGCCCTTTTTGGCCAACCAAGCAAGCTTGCAAAGGAAATCTGCACTACAATGAAGTCTCACTTCCCCCCGGTCAAAAGGGCCATCTGAAAAAAGTGTAAAATCCAGAAAGGCAGGACAGGCCATGGAGAACTGGGAGCCTTTTTATGCTGATGGGAGGGATGTAAATTGCCAACAGACACTCCGGAGAAGTGTATGGTGTTTCCTGAAACATCTAAAAAACAAAGCAACAGAGCCTAGGGCACTTCCACTTATGGTCCTATAGATTAGGGAAATTAAAATCAAAAAGACACAGCCACCCCAAAGTTTGGGACGCCTCTGTTTACAAGAACCTCGTTTACAGTACAAGTTCAACATCGCAGAAAGTGAAAAATGGATAAAGAAATTGTGGTATTTACTTACAAAGCAATATCACTCAGCAATGAAATCTATGTCATCAGGCCCTTAGCAGCACAATGAGTGGATTCAGGTATGATGATTCTAACTGAAATAAGTCACACAGAAAAAGAAACATCATAAGATATCAGTAATACACGGAATGTAAACTTGGCTACACAGGAACTGAATTACAGAACAGAACAGGGTCTCAAATTTAGAAAACCAACTTATGCTTGCTTAAGGGTAAAGGTGAGTTGGGGTGCTGCATAAAACCAGAGATTGAAATGAGCACAGATAAAGTTCCTTAAGCCAAATATGGAATAGACAAGAGCTACTCCTTGCTCAACGAAATGGACTCAACACCGCATATTAAACGCCTAAGAATGTACCTGACTAGTAAGTATCTTAAAACCTATGGATTGCTATGTCTCCGAAAGAGAATCAAGCATGTGTACAGGGGCATAAACGCAGCAGTGATAGGATTGGAGAGGTTCAGTGAGCAAATGAAGACCCTTTGAAGTCATATTGCATGGTACCCATTCCACGGGTTTCAACTACCCAGGTTTAAGGTATTCTACCTTCAGCTAAAACATGCATGTGGAAACTAGAGTATGATCAACCATGTGATCGGGAGACGTGTTCAAATATGTCTCAGTTTTCGTACCCTGGTACTCGGGTGCAACATTCCAGACGCTTTACTAACACCCTCCCGACTTGGAGAGTCAGTCCCTTTAACCTCCTGTTTGGCCCAGTTTGCAATTTCTGTGGAAGATGAACAGGAATAGCGAGAACCAATGAGAGACTAGCTGGAGGTGTCTGGACGGGCAAATTTAACTCTCATTTCCCACCAGGAAGAGGAATTAACCAAAGGCTCAGCTTGCCGTGCCGGAACCAGATTAGGGCCTGAAGCCATCCTGCGGTGTTGCGGCCAGCTCAAAAGAAAGCGAGTTGAAGAAAGGAGCTCAGGGGCACTGTAATTCACAAACCTGCAGAGTTATAAATGACAGCTATCGTCCAAAAATATACTGAAGTAAGGCTGCCAAGAGGACTTGAAAGCGGGGCAGAATTGCAGGAAACCGATTTCAGGAGGTAGACTGGAATTGCATTGAAAGCATAGGAAAAGAGGCAGAACGTCCACAATGATGCACTTGGCCAAAAAGGGCGTATGCGTTTTTTCCTGAATATATTCAGGAAAAAACGCATACGCCCTTTTTGGCCAACCAAGCAAGCTTGCAAAGGAAATCTGCACTACAATGAAGTCTCACTTCCCCCCGGTCAAAAGGGCCATCTGAAAAAAGTGTAAAATCCAGAAAGGCAGGACAGGCCATGGAGAACTGGGAGCCTTTTTATGCTGATGGGAGGGATGTAAATTGCCAACAGCCACTCGGGAGAAGTGTATGGTGTTTCCTGAAACATCTAAAAAACAAAGCAACAGAGCCTAGGGCACTTCCACTTATGGTCCTATAGCTTAGGGAAATTAAAATCAAAAAGACACAGCCACCCCAAAGTTTGGGACGCCTCTGTTTACAAGAACCTCATTTACCGTACAAGTTCAATATCACAGAAAGTGAAAAATGGATAAAGAAGTTGTGGTACTTACGTACAATGCAGTATCACTCAACAATGAAATCTATGTCATCAGGCCCGTAGCAGCATAATGAGTGGATTCAGGTACGATGATTCTAACTGAAATAAGTCACACAGAAAAAGAAACATCATAAGATATCACTAATACACAGAATGTAAACTTGGCTACACAGGAACTGAATTCCAAAACAGAACAGGGTCTCAAATATAGAAAACCAACTTATGCTTGCTTAAGGGGAAAGGTGAGTTGGGGTGCTGCATAAAACCAGAGATTGAAATGAGCACAGATAAAGTTCCTTAAGCCAAATATGGAATAGACAAGAGCTACTCCTTGCTCAACGAAATGGACTCAACACCCCATATTAAATGCCTAAGAATGTACCTGACTAGTAAGTATCTTAAAACCTATGGATTGCTATGTCTCCAAAAGAGAATCAAGCGTCTGTACAGGGGGATAAACGCAGCAGTGATAGGATTGGAGAAGTTCGGTGAGCAAATGAAGACCCTTTGAAGTCATATTGCATGGTACCCATTACACGGGTCTCAACTCTCCAGGTTTAAGGTATTCTTCCTTCAGCTAAAACATGCATGTGGAACCCAGAGTATGATCAACCGTGTGAACGGGAGACGTGTTCAAATATGTCTCAGTTTTCGTACCCTGGCACTCGGGTGCAACATTCCAGACGCTTTACTAACACCCTCCCGACTTGGAGAGTCAGTCCCTTTAACCTCCTGTTTGGCCCAGTTTGCAATTTCTGCGGAAGATGAACAGGAATAGCGAGAACCAATGAGAGACTAGCTGGAGGTGTCTGGACGGGCAAATTTAACTCTCATTTCCCACCAGGAAGAGGAATTAACCAAAGGCTCAGCGTGCCGTGCCGGAACCAGATTAAGGCCTGAAGCCATCCTGCGGTGTTGCGGCCAGCTCAAAAGAAAGCGAGTTGAAGAAAGGAGCTCAGGGGCACTGTAATTCACAAACCTGCAGAGTTATAAATGACAGCTATCGTCCAAAAATATACTGAAGTAAGGCTGCCAAGAGGACTTGAAAGCGGGGCAGAATTGCAGGAAACCGATTTCAGGAGGTAGACTGGAATTGCATTGAAAGCATAGGAAAAGAGGCAGAACGTCCACAATGATGCACTTGGCCAAAAAGGGCGTATGCGTTTTTTCCTGAATATATTCAGGAAAAAACGCATACGCCCTTTTTGGCCAACCAAGCAAGCTTGCAAAGGAAATCTGCACTACAATGAAGTCTCACTTCCCCCCGGTCAAAAGGGCCATCTGAAAAAAGTGTAAAATCCAGAAAGGCAGGACAGGCCATGGAGAACTGGGAGCCTTTTTATGCTGATGGGAGGGATGTAAATTGCCAACAGCCACTCGGGAGAAGTGTATGGTGTTTCCTGAAACATCTAAAAAACAAAGCAACAGAGCCTAGGGCACTTCCACTTATGGTCCTATAGCTTAGGGAAATTAAAATCAAAAAGACACAGCCACCCCAAAGTTTGGGACGCCTCTGTTTACAAGAACCTCATTTACCGTACAAGTTCAATATCACAGAAAGTGAAAAATGGATAAAGAAGTTGTGGTACTTACGTACAATGCAGTATCACTCAACAATGAAATCTATGTCATCAGGCCCATAGCAGCATAATGAGTGGATTCAGGTACGATGATTCTAACTGAAATAAGTCACACAGAAAAAGAAACATCATAAGATATCAGTAATACACAGAATGTAAACTTGGCTACACAGGAACTGAATTCCAAAACAGAACAGGGTCTCAAATTTAGAAAACCAACTTATGCTTGCTTAAGGTTAAAGGTGAGTTGGGGTGCTGCATAAAACCAGAGATTGAAATGAGCACAGATAAAGTTCCTTAAGCCAAATATGGAATAGACAAGAGCTACTCCTTCCTCAACGAAATGGACTCAACACCCCATATTAAACGCCTAAGAATGTACCTGACTAGTAAGTATCTTAAAACCTATGGATTGCTATGTCTCCAAAAGAAAATCAAGCGTCTGTACAGGGGGATAAACGCAGCAGTGATAGGATTGGAGAAGTTCGGTGAGCAAATGAAGACCCTTTGAAGTCATATTGCATAGTACCCATTCCACGGGTTTCAACTACCCAGGTTTAAGGTATTGTACCTTCAGCGAAAACATGCATGTGGAAACTAGAGTATGATCAACCATGTGATCGGGAAACATGTTCAAATATGTCTCAGTTTTCGTACCCTGGTACTCGGGTGCAACTTTCCAGACGCTTTACTAACACCCTCCCGACTTGGAGAGTCAGTCCCTTTAACCTCCTGTTTGGCCCAGTTTGCAATTTCTGCGGAAGATGAACAGGAATAGCGAGAACCAATGAGAGACTAGCTGGAGGTGTCTGGACGGGCAAATTTAACTCTCATTTCCCACCAGGAAGAGGAATTAACCAAAGGCTCAGCGTGCCGTGCCGGAACCAGATTAAGGCCTGAAGCCATCCTGCGGTGTTGCGGCCAGCTCAAAAGAAAGCGAGTTGAAGAAAGGAGCTCAGGGGCACTGTAATTCACAAACCTGCAGAGTTATAAATGACAGCTATCGTCCAAAAATATACTGAAGTAAGGCTGCCAAGAGGACTTGAAAGCGGGGCAGAATTGCAGGAAACCGATTTCAGGAGGTAGACTGGAATTGCATTGAAAGCATAGGAAAAGAGGCAGAACGTCCACAATGATGCACTTGGCCAAAAAGGGCGTATGCGTTTTTTCCTGAATATATTCAGGAAAAAACGCATACGCCCTTTTTGGCCAACCAAGCAAGCTTGCAAAGGAAATCTGCACTACAATGAAGTCTCACTTCCCCCCGGTCAAAAGGGCCATCTGAAAAAAGTGTAAAATCCAGAAAGGCAGGACAGGCCATGGAGAACTGGGAGCCTTGTTATGCTGATGGGCGGGATGTAAATTGCCAACAGACACTCGGGAGAAGTGTATGGTGTTTCCTGAAACATCTAAAAAACAAAGCAACAGAGCCTAGGGCACTTCCACTTATGGTCCTATAGCTTAGGGAAATTAAAATCAAAAAGACACAGCCACCCCAAAGTTTGGGACGCCTCTGTTTACAAGAACCTCATTTACCGTACAAGTTCAATATCACAGAAAGTGAAAAATGGATAAAGAAGTTGTGGTACTTACGTACAAAGCAGTATCACTCAACAATGAAATCTATGTCATCAGGCCCGTAGCAGCATAATGAGTGGATTCAGGTACGATGATTCTAACTGAAATAAGTCACACAGAAAAAGAAACATCATAAGATATCAGTAATACACGGAATGTAAACTTGGCTACACAGGAACTGAATTACAGAACAGAACAGGGTCTCAAATTTAGAAAACCAACTTATGCTTGCTTAAGGGGAAAGGTGAGTTGGGGTGCTGCATAAAACCAGAGATTGAAATGAACACAGATAAAGTTCCTTAAGCCAAATATGGAATAGACAAGAGCTACTCCTTGCTCAACGAAATGGACTCAACACCGCATATTAAATGCCTAAGAATGTACCTGACTAGTATCTTAAAACCTATGGATTGCTATGTCTCCAAAAGAGAATCAAGCATGTGTACAGGGGCATAAACGCAGCAGTGATAGGATTGGAGAGGTTCGGTGAGCAAATGAAGACCCTTTGAAGTCATATTGCATGGTACCCATTCCACGGGTTTCAACTACCCAGGTTTAAGGTATTCTTCCTTCAGCTAAAACATGCATGTGGAACCTAGAGTATGATCAACCATGTGATCGGGAGACATGTTCAAATATGTCTCAGTTTTCGTACCCTGGTACTCGGGTGCAACATTCCAGACGCTTTACTAACACCCTCCCGACTTGGAGAGTCAGTCCCTTTAACCTCCTGTTTGGCCCAGTTTGCAATTTCTGCGGAAGATGAACAGGAATAGCGAGAACCAATGAGAGACTAGCTGGAGGTGTCTGGACGGGCAAATTTAACTCTCATTTCCCACCAGGAAGAGGAATTAACCAAAGGCTCAGCGTGCCGTGCCGGAACCAGATTAGGGCCTGAAGCCATCCTGCGGTGTTGCGGCCAGGTCACAAGAAAGCGAGTTGAAGAAAGGAGCTCAGGGGCACTGTAATTCACAAACCTGCAGAGTTATAAATGACAGCTATCGTCCAAAAATATACTGAAGTAAGGCTGCCAAGAGGACTTGAAAGCGGGGCAGAATTGCAGGAAACCGATTTCAGGAGGTAGACTGGAATTGCATTGAAAGCATAGGAAAAGAGGCAGAACGTCCACAATGATGCACTTGGCCAAAAAGGGCGTATGCGTTTTTTCCTGAATATATTCAGGAAAAAACGCATACGCCCTTTTTGGCCAACCAAGGAAACTTGCAAAGGAAATCTGCACTACAATGAAATCTCACTTCCCCCCGGTCAAAAGGGCCATCTGAATAAAGTGTAAAATCCAGAAAGGCAGGACAGGCCATGGAGAACTGGGAGCCTTGTTATGCTGATGGGCGGGATGTTAATTGCCAACAGACACTCGGGAGAAGTGTATGGTGTTTCCTGAAACATCTAAAAAACAAAGCAACAGAGCCTAGGGCACTTCCACTTATGGTCCTATAGCTTAGGGAAATTAAAATCAAAAAGACACAGCCACCCCAAAGTTTGGGACGCCTCTGTTTACAAGAACCTCATTTACCGTACAAGTTCAACATCGCAGAAAGTGAAAAATGGATAAAGAAGTTGTGGTATTTACTTACAAAGCAATATCACTCAGCAATGAAATCTATGTCATCAGGCCCTTAGCAGCACAATGAGTGGATTCAGGTATGATGATTCTAACTAAAATAAGTCACACAGAAAAAGAAACATCATAAGATATCAGTAATACACGGAATGTAAACTTGGCTCCACAGGAACTGAATTACAGAACAGAACAGGGTCTCAAATTTAGAAAACCAACTTATGCTTTCTTAAGGGTAAAGGTGAGTTGGGGTGCTGCATAAAACCAGAGATTGAAATGAGCACAGATAAAGTTCCTTAAGCCAAATATTGAATAGACAAGAGCTACCTCTTGCTCAACGAAATGGACTCAACACCGCATATTAAATGCCTAAGAATGTACCTGACTAGTAAGTATCTTAAAACCTATGGATTGCTATGTCTCCGAAAGAGAATCAAGCATGTGTACAGGGGCATAAACGCAGCAGTGATAGGATTGGAGAGGTTCGGTGAGCAAATGAAGACCCTTTGAAGTCATATTGCATGGTACCCATTCCACGGGTTTCAACTACCCAGGTTTAAGGTATTCTTCCTTCAGCTAAAACATGCATGTGGAACCTAGAGTATGATCAACCATGTGATCGGGAGACGTGTTCAAATATGTCTCAGTTTTCGTACCCTGGTACTCGGGTGCAACATTCCAGACGCTTTACTAACACCCTCCCGACTTGGAGAGTCAGTCCCTTTAACCTCCTGTTTGGCCCAGTTTGCAATTTCTGCGGAAGATGAACAGGAATAGCGAGAACCAATGAGAGACTAGCTGGAGGTGTCTGGACGGGCAAATTTAACTCTCATTTCCCACCAGGAAGAGGAATTAACCAAAGGCTCAGCGTGCCGTGCCGGAACCAGATTAGGGCCTGAAGCCATCCTGCGGTGTTGCGGCCAGCTCAAAAGAAAGCGAGTTGAAGAAAGGAGCTCAGGGGCACTGTAATTCACAAACCTGCAGAGTTATAAATGACAGCTATCGTCCAAAAATATACTGAAGTAAGGCTGCCAAGAGGACTTGAAAGCGGGGCAGAATTGCAGGAAACCGATTTCAGGAGGTAGACTGGAATTGCATTGAAAGCATAGGAAAAGAGGCAGAACGTCCACAATGATGCACTTGGCCAAAAAGGGCGTATGCGTTTTTTCCTGAATATATTCAGGAAAAAACGCATACGCCCTTTTTGGCCAACCAAGCAAGCTTGCAAAGGAAATCTGCACTACAATGAAGTCTCACTTCCCCCCGGTCAAAAGGGCCATCTGAAAAAAGTGTAAAATCCAGAAAGGCAGGACAGGCCATGGAGAACTGGGAGCCTTGTTATGCTGATGGGCGGGATGTAAATTGCCAACAGACACTCGGGAGAAGTGTATGGTGTTTCCTGAAACATCTAAAAAACAAAGCAACAGAGCCTAGGGCACTTCCACTTATGGTCCCATAGCTTAGGGAAATTAAAATCAAAAAGACACAGCCACCCCAAAGTTTGGGACGCCTCTGTTTACAAGAACCTCGTTTACAGTACAAGTTCAACATCGCAGAAAGTGAAAAATGGATAAAGAAGTTGTGGTATTTACTTACAAAGCAATATCACTCAGCAATGAAATCTATGTCATCAGGCCCTTAGCAGCACAATGAGTGGATTCAGGTATGATGATTCTAACTGAAATAAGTCACACAGAAAAAGAAACATCATAAGATATCAGTAATACACGGAATGTAAACTTGGCTACACAGGAACTGAATTACAGAACAGAACAGGGTCTCAAATTTAGAAAACCAACTTATGCTTGCTTAAGGGTAAAGGTGAGTTGGGGTGCTGCATAAAACCAGAGATTGAAATGAGCACAGATAAAGTTCCTTAAGCCAAATATGGAATAGACAAGAGCTACTCCTTGCTCAACGAAATGGACTCAACACCGCATATTAAATGCCTAAGAATGTACCTGACTAGTAAGTATCTTAAAACCTATGGATTGCTATGTCTCCGAAAGAGAATCAAGCATGTGTACAGGGGCATAAACGCAGCAGTGATAGGATTGGAGAGGTTCGGTGAGCAAATGAAGACCCTTTGAAGTCATATTGCATGGTACCCATTCCACGGGTTTCAACTACCCAGTTTTAAGGTATTCTTCCTTCAGGTAAAACATGCATGTGGAACCTAGAGTATGATCAACCATGTGATCGGGAGACGTGTTCAAATATGTCTCAGTTTTTGTACCCTGGTACTCGGGTGCAACATTCCAGACGCTTTACTAACACCCTCCCGACTTGGAGAGTCAGTCCCTTTAACCTCCTGTTTGGCCCAGTTTGCAATTTCTGCGGAAGATGAACAGGAATAGCGAGAACCAATGAGAGACTAGCTGGAGGTGTCTGGACGGGCAAATTTAACTCTCATTTCCCACCAGGAAGAGGAATTAACCAAAGGCTCAGCGTGCCGTGCCGGAACCAGATTAGGGCCTGAAGCCATCCTGCGGTGTTGCGGCCAGCTCAAAAGAAAGCGAGTTGAAGAAAGGAGCTCAGGGGCACTGTAATTCACAAACCTGCAGAGTTATAAATGACAGCTATCGTCCAAAAATATACTGAAGTAAGGCTGCCAAGAGGACTTGAAAGCGGGGCAGAATTGCAGGAAACCGATTTCAGGAGGTAGACTGGAATTGCATTGAAAGCATAGGAAAAGAGGCAGAACGTCCACAATGATGCACTTGGCCAAAAAGGGCGTATGCGTTTTTTCCTGAATATATTCAGGAAAAAACGCATACGCCCTTTTTGGCCAACCAAGCAAGCTTGCAAAGGAAATCTGCACTACAATGAAGTCTCACTTCCCCTCGGTCAAAAGGGCCATCTGAAAAAAGTGTAAAATCCAGAAAGGCAGGACAGGCCATGGAGAACTGGGAGCCTTGTTATGCTGATGGGCGGGATGTAAATTGCCAACAGACACTCGGGAGAAGTGTATGGTGTTTCCTGAAACATCTGAAAAACAAAGCAACATAGCCTAGGGCACTTCCACTTATGGTCCTATAGCTTAGGGAAATTAAAATCAAAAAGACACAGCCACCCCAAAGTTTGGGACGCCTCTGTTTACAAGAACCTCGTTTACAGTACAAGTTCAACATCGCAGAAAGTGAAAAATGGATAAAGAAGTTGTGGTATTTACTTACAAAGCAATATCACTCAGCAATGAAATCTATGTCATCAGGCCCTTAGCAGCACAATGAGTGGATTCAGGTATGATGATTCTAACTGAAATAAGTCACACAGAAAAAGAAACATCATAAGATATAAGTAATACACGGAATGTAAACTTGGCTACACAGGAACTGAATTACAGAACAGAACAGGGTCTCAAATTTAGAAAACCAACTTATGCTTGCTTAAGGGTAAAGGTGAGTTGGGGTGCTGCATAAAACCAGAGATTGAAATGAGCACAGATAAAGTTCCTTAAGCCAAATATGGAATAGACAAGAGCTACTCCTTGCTCAACGAAATGGACTCAACACCGCATATTAAATGCCTAAGAATGTACCTGACTAGTCAGTATCTTAAAACCTATGGATTGCTATGTCTCCGAAAGAGAATCAAGCATGTGTACAGGGGCATAAACGCAGCAGTGATAGGATTGGAGAGGTTCGGTGAACAAATGAAGACCCTTTGAAGTCATATTGCATGGTACCCATTCCACGGGTTTCAACTACCCAGTTTTAAGGTATTCTTCCTTCAGCTAAAACATGCATGTGGAACCTAGAGTATGATCAACCATGTGATCGGGAGACGTGTTCAAATATGTCTCAGTTTTCGTACCCTGGTACTCGGGTGCAACATTCCAGACGCTTTACTAACATCCTCCCGAGTTGGAGAGTCAGTCCCTTTAACCTCCTGTTTGGCCCAGTTTGCAATTTCTGCGGAAGATGAACAGGAATAGCGAGAACCAATGAGAGACTAGCTGGAGGTGTCTGGACGGGCAAATTTAACTCTCATTTCCCACCAGGAAGAGGAATTAACCAAAGGCTCAGCGTGCCGTGCCGGAACCAGATTAGGGCCTGAAGCCATCCTGCGGTGTTGCGGCCAGCTCAAAAGAAAGCGAGTTGAAGAAAGGAGCTCAGGGGCACTGTAATTCACAAACCTGCAGAGTTATAAATGACAGCAATCGTCCAAAAATATACTGAAGTAAGGCTGCCAAGAGGACTTGAAAGCGGGGCAGAATTGCAGGAAACCGATTTCAGGAGGCAGACTGGAATTGCATTGAAAGCATAGGAAAAGAGGCAGAACGTCCACAATGATGCACTTGGCCAAAAAGGGCGTATGCGTTTTTTCCTGAATATATTCAGGAAAAAACGCATACGCCCTTTTTGGCCAACCAAGCAAGCTTGCAAAGGAAATCTGCACTACAATGAAGTCTCACTTCCCCCCGGTCAAAAGGGCCATCTGAAAAAAGTGTAAAATCCAGAAAGGCAGGACAGGCCATGGAGAACTGGGAGCCTTGTTATGCTGATGGGCGGGATGTAAATTGCCAACAGACACTCGGGAGAAGTGTATGGTGTTTCCTGAAACATCTAAAAAACAAAGCAACAGAGCCTAGGGCACTTCCACTTATGGTCCTATAGCTTAGGGAAATTAAAATCAAAAAGACACAGCCACCCCAAAGTTTGGGACGCCTCTGTTTACAAGAACCTCGTTTACAGTACAAGTTCAACATCGCAGAAAGTGAAAAATGGATAAAGAAGTTGTGGTATTTACTTACAAAGCAATATCACTCAGCAATGAAATCTATGTCATCAGGCCCTTAGCAGCACAATGAGTGGATTCAGGTATGATGATTCTAACTGAAATAAGTCACACAGAAAAAGAAACATCATAAGATATCAGTAATACACGGAATGTAAACTTGGCTACACAGGAACTGAATTACAGAACAGAACAGGGTCTCAAATTTAGAAAACCAACTTATGCTTTCTTAAGAGTAAAGGTGAGTTGGGGTGCTGCATAAAACCAGAGATTGAAATGAGCACAGATAAAGTTCCTTAAGCCAAATATGGAATAGACAAGAGCTACTCCTTGCTCAACGAAATGGACTCAACACCGCATATTAAATGCCTAAGAATGTACCTGACTAGTAAGTATCTTAAAACCTATGGATTGCTATGTCTCCGAAAGAGAATCAAGCATGTGTACAGGGGCATAAACGCAGCAGTGATAGGATTGGAGAGGTTCGGTGAGCAAATGAAGACCCTTTGAAGTCATATTGCATGGTACCCATTCCACGGGTTTCAACTACCCAGTTTTAAGGTATTCTTCCTTCAGGTAAAACATGCATGTGGAACCTAGAGTATGATCAACCATGTGATCGGGAGACGTGTTCAAATATGTCTCAGTTTTTGTACCCTGGTACTCGGGTGCAACATTCCAGACGCTTTACTAACACCCTCCCGACTTGGAGAGTCAGTCCCTTTAACCTCCTGTTTGGCCCAGTTTGCAATTTCTGCGGAAGATGAACAGGAATAGCGAGAACCAATGAGAGACTAGCTGGAGGTGTCTGGACAGGCAAATTTAACTCTCATTTCCCACCAGGAAGAGGAATTAACCAAAGGCTCAGCGTGCCGTGCCGGAACCAGATTAGGGCCTGAAGCCATCCTGCGGTGTTGCGGCCAGCTCAAAAGAAAGCGAGTTGAAGAAAGGAGCTCAGGGGCACTGTAATTCACAAACCTGCAGAGTTATAAATGACAGCAATCGTCCAAAAATATACTGAAGTAAGGCTGCCAAGAGGACTTGAAAGCGGGGCAGAATTGCAGGAAACCGATTTCAGGAGGTAGACTGGAATTGCATTGAAAGCATAGGAAAAGAGGCAGAACGTCCACAATGATGCACTTGGCCAAAAAGGGCGTATGCGTTTTTTCCTGAATATATTCAGGAAAAAACGCATACGCCCTTTTTGGCCAACCAAGCAAGCTTGCAAAGGAAATCTGCACTACAATGAAGTCTCACTTCCCCCCGGTCAAAAGGGCCATCTGAAAAAAGTGTAAAATCCAGAAAGGCAGGACAGGCCATGGAGAACTGGGAGCCTTGTTATGCTGATGGGCGGGATGTAAATTGCCAACAGACACTCGGGAGAAGTGTATGGTGTTTCCTGAAACATCTAAAAAACAAAGCAACAGAGCCTAGGGCACTTCCACTTATGGTCCTATAGCTTAGGGAAATTAAAATCAAAAAGACACAGCCACCCCAAAGTTTGGGACGCCTCTGTTTACAAGAACCTCGTGTACAGTACAAGTTCAACATCGCAGAAAGTGAAAAATGGATAAAGAAGTTGTGGTATTTACTTACAAAGCAATATCACTCAGCAATGAAATCTATGTCATCAGGCCCTTAGCAGCACAATGAGTGGATTCAGGTATGATGATTCTAACTGAAATAAGTCACACAGAAAAAGAAACATCATAAGATATCAGTAATACACGGAATGTAAACTTGGCTACACAGGAACTGAATTACAGAACAGAACAGGGTCTCAAATTTAGAAAACCAACTTATGCTTGCTTAAGGGTAAAGGTGAGTTGGGGTGCTGCATAAAACCAGAGATTGAAATGAGCACAGATAAAGTTCCTTAAGCCAAATATGGAATAGAAAAGAGCTACTCCTTGCTCAACGAAATGGACTCAACACCGCATATTAAATGCCTAAGAATGTACCTGACTAGTCAGTATCTTAAAACCTATGGATTGCTATGTCTCCGAAAGAGAATCAAGCATGTGTACAGGGGCATAAACGCAGCAGTGATAGGATTGGAGAGGTTCGGTGAACAAATGAAGACCCTTTGAAGTCATATTGCATGGTACCCATTCCACGGGTTTCAACTACCCAGTTTTAAGGTATTCTTCCTTCAGCTAAAACATGCATGTGGAACCTAGAGTATGATCAACCATGTGATCGGGAGACGTGTTCAAATATGTCTCAGTTTTCGTACCCTGGTACTCGGGTGCAACATTCCAGACGCTTTACTAACATCCTCCCGAGTTGGAGAGTCAGTCCCTTTAACCTCCTGTTTGGCCCAGTTTGCAATTTCTGCGGAAGATGAACAGGAATAGCGAGAACCAATGAGAGACTAGCTGGAGGTGTCTGGACGGGCAAATTTAACTCTCATTTCCCACCAGGAAGAGGAATTAACCAAAGGCTCAGCGTGCCGTGCCGGAACCAGATTAGGGCCTGAAGCCATCCTGCGGTGTTGCGGCCAGCTCAAAAGAAAGCGAGTTGAAGAAAGGAGCTCAGGGGCACTGTAATTCACAAACCTGCAGAGTTATAAATGACAGCAATCGTCCAAAAATATACTGAAGTAAGGCTGCCAAGAGGACTTGAAAGCGGGGCAGAATTGCAGGAAACCGATTTCAGGAGGCAGACTGGAATTGCATTGAAAGCATAGGAAAAGAGGCAGAACGTCCACAATGATGCACTTGGCCAAAAAGGGCGTATGCGTTTTTTCCTGAATATATTCAGGAAAAAACGCATACGCCCTTTTTGGCCAACCAAGCAAGCTTGCAAAGGAAATCTGCACTACAATGAAGTCTCACTTCCCCCCGGTCAAAAGGGCCATCTGAAAAAAGTGTAAAATCCAGAAAGGCAGGACAGGCCATGGAGAACTGGGAGCCTTGTTATGCTGATGGGCGGGATGTAAATTGCCAACAGACACTCGGGAGAAGTGTATGGTGTTTCCTGAAACATCTAAAAAACAAAGCAACAGAGCCTAGGGCACTTCCACTTATGGTCCTATAGCTTAGGGAAATTAAAATCAAAAAGACACAGCCACCCCAAAGTTTGGGACGCCTCTGTTTACAAGAACCTCGTTTACAGTACAAGTTCAACATCGCAGAAAGTGAAAAATGGATAAAGAAGTTGTGGTATTTACTTACAAAGCAATATCACTCAGCAATGAAATCTATGTCATCAGGCCCTTAGCAGCACAATGAGTGGATTCAGGTATGATGATTCTAACTGAAATAAGTCACACAGAAAAAGAAACATCATAAGATATCAGTAATACACGGAATGTAAACTTGGCTACACAGGAACTGAATTACAGAACAGAACAGGGTCTCAAATTTAGAAAACCAACTTATGCTTTCTTAAGAGTAAAGGTGAGTTGGGGTGCTGCATAAAACCAGAGATTGAAATGAGCACAGATAAAGTTCCTTAAGCCAAATATGGAATAGACAAGAGCTACTCCTTGCTCAACGAAATGGACTCAACACCGCATATTAAATGCCTAAGAATGTACCTGACTAGTAAGTATCTTAAAACCTATGGATTGCTATGTCTCCGAAAGAGAATCAAGCATGTGTACAGGGGCATAAACGCAGCAGTGATAGGATTGGAGAGGTTCGGTGAGCAAATGAAGACCCTTTGAAGTCATATTGCATGGTACCCATTCCACGGGTTTCAACTACCCAGTTTTAAGGTATTCTTCCTTCAGGTAAAACATGCATGTGGAACCTAGAGTATGATCAACCATGTGATCGGGAGACGTGTTCAAATATGTCTCAGTTTTTGTACCCTGGTACTCGGGTGCAACATTCCAGACGCTTTACTAACACCCTCCCGACTTGGAGAGTCAGTCCCTTTAACCTCCTGTTTGGCCCAGTTTGCAATTTCTGCGGAAGATGAACAGGAATAGCGAGAACCAATGAGAGACTAGCTGGAGGTGTCTGGACGGGCAAATTTAACTCTCATTTCCCACCAGGAAGAGGAATTAACCAAAGGCTCAGCGTGCCGTGCCGGAACCAGATTAGGGCCTGAAGCCATCCTGCGGTGTTGCGGCCAGCTCAAAAGAAAGCGAGTTGAAGAAAGGAGCTCAGGGGCACTGTAATTCACAAACCTGCAGAGTTATAAATGACAGCAATCGTCCAAAAATATACTGAAGTAAGGCTGCCAAGAGGACTTGAAAGCGGGGCAGAATTGCAGGAAACCGATTTCAGGAGGTAGACTGGAATTGCATTGAAAGCATAGGAAAAGAGGCAGAACGTCCACAATGATGCACTTGGCCAAAAAGGGCGTATGCGTTTTTTCCTGAATATATTCAGGAAAAAACGCATACGCCCTTTTTGGCCAACCAAGCAAGCTTGCAAAGGAAATCTGCACTACAATGAAGTCTCACTTCCCCCCGGTCAAAAGGGCCATCTGAAAAAAGTGTAAAATCCAGAAAGGCAGGACAGGCCATGGAGAACTGGGAGCCTTGTTATGCTGATGGGCGGGATGTAAATTGCCAACAGACACTCGGGAGAAGTGTATGGTGTTTCCTGAAACATCTAAAAAACAAAGCAACAGAGCCTAGGGCACTTCCACTTATGGTCCTATAGCTTAGGGAAATTAAAATCAAAAAGACACAGCCACCCCAAAGTTTGGGACGCCTCTGTTTACAAGAACCTCGTTTACAGTACAAGTTCAACATCGCAGAAAGTGAAAAATGGATAAAGAAGTTGTGGTATTTACTTACAAAGCAATATCACTCAGCAATGAAATCTATGTCATCAGGCCCTTAGCAGCACAATGAGTGGATTCAGGTATGATGATTCTAACTGAAATAAGTCACACAGAAAAAGAAACATCATAAGATATCAGTAATACACGGAATGTAAACTTGGCTACACAGGAACTGAATTACAGAACAGAACAGGGTCTCAAATTTAGAAAACCAACTTATGCTTGCTTAAGGGTAAAGGTGAGTTGGGGTGCTGCATAAAACCAGAGATTGAAATGAGCACAGATAAAGTTCCTTAAGCCAAATATGGAATAGACAAGAGCTACTCCTTGCTCAACGAAATGGACTCAACACCGCATATTAAATGCCTAAGAATGTACCTGACTAGTCAGTATCTTAAAACCTATGGATTGCTATGTCTCCGAAAGAGAATCAAGCATGTGTACAGGGGCATAAACGCAGCAGTGATAGGATTGGAGAGGTTCGGTGAACAAATGAAGACCCTTTGAAGTCATATTGCATGGTACCCATTCCACGGGTTTCAACTACCCAGTTTTAAGGTATTCTTCCTTCAGCTAAAACATGCATGTGGAACCTAGAGTATGATCAACCATGTGATCGGGAGACGTGTTCAAATATGTCTCAGTTTTCGTACCCTGGTACTCGGGTGCAACATTCCAGACGCTTTACTAACATCCTCCCGAGTTGGAGAGTCAGTCCCTTTAACCTCCTGTTTGGCCCAGTTTGCAATTTCTGCGGAAGATGAACAGGAATAGCGAGAACCAATGAGAGACTAGCTGGAGGTGTCTGGACGGGCAAATTTAACTCTCATTTCCCACCAGGAAGAGGAATTAACCAAAGGCTCAGCGTGCCGTGCCGGAACCAGATTAGGGCCTGAAGCCATCCTGCGGTGTTGCGGCCAGCTCAAAAGAAAGCGAGTTGAAGAAAGGAGCTCAGGGGCACTGTAATTCACAAACCTGCAGAGTTATAAATGACAGCAATCGTCCAAAAATATACTGAAGTAAGGCTGCCAAGAGGACTTGAAAGCGGGGCAGAATTGCAGGAAACCGATTTCAGGAGGTAGACTGGAATTGCATTGAAAGCATAGGAAAAGAGGCAGAACGTCCACAATGATGCACTTGGCCAAAAAGGGCGTATGCGTTTTTTTCTGAATATATTCAGGAAAAAACGCATACGCCCTTTTTGGCCAACCAAGCAAGCTTGCAAAGGAAATCTGCACTACAATGAAGTCTCACTTCCCCCCGGTCAAAAGGGCCATCTGAAAAAAGTGTAAAATCCAGAAAGGGAGGACAGGCCATGGAGAACTGGGAGCCTTGTTATGCTGATGGGCGGGATGTAAATTGCCAACAGACACTCGGGAGAAGTGTATGGTGTTTCCTGAAACATCTAAAAAACAAAGCAACAGAGCCTAGGGCACTTCCACTTATGGTCCTATAGCTTAGGGAAATTAAAATCAAAAAGACACAGCCACCCCAAAGTTTGGGACGCCTCTGTTTACAAGAACCTCGTTTACAGTACAAGTTCAACATCGCAGAAAGTGAAAAATGGATAAAGAAGTTGTGGTATTTACTTACAAAGCAATATCACTCAGCAATGAAATCTATGTCATCAGGCCCTTAGCAGCACAATGAGTGGATTCAGGTATGATGATTCTAACTGAAATAAGTCACACAGAAAAAGAAACATCATAAGATATCAGTAATACACGGAATGTAAACTTGGCTACACAGGAACTGAATTACAGAACAGAACAGGGTCTCAAATTTAGAAAACCAACTTATGCTTGCTTAAGGGGAAAGGTGAGTTGGGGTGCTGCATAAAACCAGAGATTGAAATGAGCACAGATAAAGTTCCTTAAGCCAAATATGGAATAGACAAGAGCTACTCCTTGCTCAACGAAATGGACTCAACACCGCATATTAAATGCCTAAGAATGTACCTGACTAGTACGTATCTTAAAACCTATGGATTGCTATGTCTCCGAAAGAGAATCAAGCATGTGTACAGGGGCATAAACGCAGCAGTGATAGGATTGGAGAGGTTCGGTGAGCAAATGAAGACCCTTTGAAGTCATATTGCATGGTACCCATTCCACGGGTCTCAACTCTCCAGGTTTAAGGTATTCTTCCTTCAGCTAAAACATGCATGTGGAAACTAGAGTATGATCAACCATGTGATCGGGAAACGTGTTCAAATATGTCTCAGTTTTCGTACCCTGGTACTCGGGTGCAACATTCCAGACGCTTTACTAACACCCTCCCGACTTGGAGAGTCAGTCCCTTTAACCTCCTGTTTGGCCCAGTTTGCAATTTCTGTGGAAGATGAACAGGAATAGCGAGAACCAATGAGAGACTAGCTGGAGGTGTCTGGACGGGCAAATTTAACTCTCATTTTCCACCAGGAAGAGGAATTAACCAAAGGCTCAGCTTGCCGTGCCGGAACCAGATTAGGGCCTGAAGCCATCCTGCGGTGTTGCGGCCAGCTCAAAAGAAAGCGAGTTGAAGAAAGGAGCTCAGGGGCACTGTAATTCACAAACCTGCAGAGTTATAAATGACAGCTATCGTCCAAAAATATACTGAAGTAAGGCTGCCAAGAGGACTTGAAAGCGGGGCAGAATTGCAGGAAACCGATTTCAGGAGGTAGACTGGAATTGCATTGAAAGCATAGGAAAAGAGGCAGAACGTCCACAATGATGCACTTGGCCAAAAAGGGCGTATGCGTTTTTTCCTGAATATATTCAGGAAAAAACGCATACGCCCTTTTTGGCCAACCAAGCAAGCTTGCAAAGGAAATCTGCACTACAATGAAGTCTCACTTCCCCCCGGTCAAAAGGGCCATCTGAAAAAAGTGTAAAATCCAGAAAGGCAGGACAGGCCATGGAGAACTGGGAGCCTTGTTATGCTGATGGGCGGGATATAAATTGCCAACAGACACTCGGGAGAAGTGTATGGTGTTTCCTGAAACATCTAAAAAACAAAGCAACAGAGCCTAGGGCACTTCCACTTATGGTCCTATAGCTTAGGGAAATTAAAATCAAAAAGACACAGCCACCCCAAAGTTTGGGACGCCTCTGTTTACAAGAACCTCGTTTACAGTACAAGTTCAACATCGCAGAAAGTGAAAAATGGATAAAGAAGTTGTGGTATTTACTTACAAAGCAATATCACTCAGCAATGAAATCTATGTCATCAGGCCCTTAGCAGCACAATGAGTGGATTCAGGTATGATGATTCTAACTGAAATAAGTCACACAGAAAAAGAAACATCATAAGATATCAGTAATACACGGAATGTAAACTTGGCTACACAGGAACTGAATTACAGAACAGAACAGGGTCTCAAATTTAGAAAACCAACTTATGCTTGCTTAAGGGTAAAGGTGAGTTGGGGTGCTGCATAAAACCAAAGATTGAAATGAGCACAGATAAAGTTCCTTAAGCCAAATATGGAATAGACAAGAGCTACTCCTTGCTCAACGAAATGGACTCAACACCGCATATTAAACGCCTAAGAATGTACCTGACTAGTAAGTATCTTAAAACCTATGGATTGCTATGTCTCCGAAAGAGAATCAAGCATGTGTACAGGGGCATAAACGCAGCAGTGATAGGATTGGAGAGGTTCGGTGAGCAAATGAAGACCCTTTGAAGTCATATTGCATAGTAACCATTCCACGGGTTTCAACTACCCAGGTTTAAGGTATTCTTCCTTCAGCTAAAACATGCATGTGGAACCTAGAGTACGATCAACCATGTGATCGGGAAACGTGTTCAAATATGTCTCAGTTTTCGTACCCTGGTACTCGGGTGCAACATTCCAGACGCTTTACTAACACCCTCCCGACTTGGAGAGTCAGTCCCTTTAACCTCCTGTTTGGCCCAGTTTGCAATTTCTGCGGAAGATGAACAGGAATAGCGAGAACCAATGAGAGACTAGCTGGAGGTGTCTGGACGGGCAAATTTAACTCTCATTTCCCACCAGGAAGAGGAATTAACCAAAGGCTCAGCGTGCCGTGCCGGAACCAGATTAGGGCCTGAAGCCATCCTGCGGTGTTGCGGCCAGCTCAAAAGAAAGCGAGTTGAAGAAAGGAGCTCAGGGGCACTGTAATTCACAAACCTGCAGAGTTATAAATGACAGCAATCGTCCAAAAATATACTGAAGTAAGGCTGCCAAGAGGACTTGAAAGCGGGGCAGAATTGCAGGAAACCGATTTCAGGAGGTAGACTGGAATTGCATTGAAAGCATAGGAAAAGAGGCAGAACGTCCACAATGATGCACTTGGCCAAAAAGGGCGTATGCGTTTTTTTCTGAATATATTCAGGAAAAAACGCATACGCCCTTTTTGGCCAACCAAGCAAGCTTGCAAAGGAAATCTGCACTACAATGAAGTCTCACTTCCCCCCGGTCAAAAGGGCCATCTGAAAAAAGTGTAAAATCCAGAAAGGGAGGACAGGCCATGGAGAACTGGGAGCCTTGTTATGCTGATGGGCGGGATGTAAATTGCCAACAGACACTCGGGAGAAGTGTATGGTGTTTCCTGAAACATCTAAAAAACAAAGCAACAGAGCCTAGGGCACTTCCACTTATGGTCCTATAGCTTAGGGAAATTAAAATCAAAAAGACACAGCCACCCCAAAGTTTGGGACGCCTCTGTTTACAAGAACCTCGTTTACAGTACAAGTTCAACATCGCAGAAAGTGAAAAATGGATAAAGAAGTTGTGGTATTTACTTACAAAGCAATATCACTCAGCAATGAAATCTATGTCATCAGGCCCTTAGCAGCACAATGAGTGGATTCAGGTATGATGATTCTAACTGAAATAAGTCACACAGAAAAAGAAACATCATAAGATATCAGTAATACACGGAATGTAAACTTGGCTACACAGGAACTGAATTACAGAACAGAACAGGGTCTCAAATTTAGAAAACCAACTTATGCTTGCTTAAGGGGAAAGGTGAGTTGGGGTGCTGCATAAAACCAGAGATTGAAATGAGCACAGATAAAGTTCCTTAAGCCAAATATGGAATAGACAAGAGCTACTCCTTGCTCAACGAAATGGACTCAACACCGCATATTAAATGCCTAAGAATGTACCTGACTAGTACGTATCTTAAAACCTATGGATTGCTATGTCTCCGAAAGAGAATCAAGCATGTGTACAGGGGCATAAACGCAGCAGTGATAGGATTGGAGAGGTTCGGTGAGCAAATGAAGACCCTTTGAAGTCATATTGCATGGTACCCATTCCACGGGTCTCAACTCTCCAGGTTTAAGGTATTCTTCCTTCAGCTAAAACATGCATGTGGAAACTAGAGTATGATCAACCATGTGATCGGGAAACGTGTTCAAATATGTCTCAGTTTTCGTACCCTGGTACTCGGGTGCAACATTCCAGACGCTTTACTAACACCCTCCCGACTTGGAGAGTCAGTCCCTTTAACCTCCTGTTTGGCCCAGTTTGCAATTTCTGTGGAAGATGAACAGGAATAGCGAGAACCAATGAGAGACTAGCTGGAGGTGTCTGGACGGGCAAATTTAACTCTCATTTTCCACCAGGAAGAGGAATTAACCAAAGGCTCAGCTTGCCGTGCCGGAACCAGATTAGGGCCTGAAGCCATCCTGCGGTGTTGCGGCCAGCTCAAAAGAAAGCGAGTTGAAGAAAGGAGCTCAGGGGCACTGTAATTCACAAACCTGCAGAGTTATAAATGACAGCTATCGTCCAAAAATATACTGAAGTAAGGCTGCCAAGAGGACTTGAAAGCGGGGCAGAATTGCAGGAAACCGATTTCAGGAGGTAGACTGGAATTGCATTGAAAGCATAGGAAAAGAGGCAGAACGTCCACAATGATGCACTTGGCCAAAAAGGGCGTATGCGTTTTTTCCTGAATATATTCAGGAAAAAACGCATACGCCCTTTTTGGCCAACCAAGCAAGCTTGCAAAGGAAATCTGCACTACAATGAAGTCTCACTTCCCCCCGGTCAAAAGGGCCATCTGAAAAAAGTGTAAAATCCAGAAAGGCAGGACAGGCCATGGAGAACTGGGAGCCTTGTTATGCTGATGGGCGGGATATAAATTGCCAACAGACACTCGGGAGAAGTGTATGGTGTTTCCTGAAACATCTAAAAAACAAAGCAACAGAGCCTAGGGCACTTCCACTTATGGTCCTATAGCTTAGGGAAATTAAAATCAAAAAGACACAGCCACCCCAAAGTTTGGGATGCCTCTGTTTACAAGAACCTCGTTTACAGTACAAGTTCAACATCGCAGAAAGTGAAAAATGGATAAAGAAGTTGTGGTATTTACTTACAAAGCAATATCACTCAGCAATGAAATCTATGTCATCAGGCCCTTAGCAGCACAATGAGTGGATTCAGGTATGATGATTCTAACTGAAATAAGTCACACAGAAAAAGAAACATCATAAGATATCAGTAATACACGGAATGTAAACTTGGCTACACAGGAACTGAATTACAGAACAGAACAGGGTCTCAAATTTAGAAAACCAACTTATGCTTGCTTAAGGGTAAAGGTGAGTTGGGGTGCTGCATAAAACCAAAGATTGAAATGAGCACAGATAAAGTTCCTTAAGCCAAATATGGAATAGACAAGAGCTACTCCTTGCTCAACGAAATGGACTCAACACCGCATATTAAACGCCTAAGAATGTACCTGACTAGTAAGTATCTTAAAACCTATGGATTGCTATGTCTCCGAAAGAGAATCAAGCATGTGTACAGGGGCATAAACGCAGCAGTGATAGGATTGGAGAGGTTCGGTGAGCAAATGAAGACCCTTTGAAGTCATATTGCATAGTAACCATTCCACGGGTTTCAACTACCCAGGTTTAAGGTATTCTTCCTTCAGCTAAAACATGCATGTGGAACCTAGAGTACGATCAACCATGTGATCGGGAAACGTGTTCAAATATGTCTCAGTTTTCGTACCCTGGTACTCGGGTGCAACATTCCAGACGCTTTACTAACACCCTCCCGACTTGGAGAGTCAGTCCCTTTAACCTCCTGTTTGGCCCAGTTTGCAATTTCTGCGGAAGATGAACAGGAATAGCGAGAACCAATGAGAGACTAGCTGGAGGTGTCTGGACGGGCAAATTTAACTCTCATTTCCCACCAGGAAGAGGAATTAACCAAAGGCTCAGCGTGCCGTGCCGGAACCAGATTAGGGCCTGAAGCCATCCTGCGGTGTTGCGGCCAGCTCAAAAGAAAGCGAGTTGAAGAAAGGAGCTCAGGGGCACTGTAATTCACAAACCTGCAGAGTTATAAATGACAGCTATCGTCCAAAGATATACTGAAGTAAGGCTGCCAAGAGGACTTGAAAGCGGGGCAGAATTGCAGGAAACCGATTTCAGGAGGTAGACTGGAATTGCATTGAAAGCATAGGAAAAGAGGCAGAACGTCCACAATGATGCACTTGGCCAAAAAGGGCGTATGCGTTTTTTCCTGAATATATTCAGGAAAAAACGCATACGCCCTTTTTGGCCATCCAAGCAAGCTTGCAAAGGAAATCTGCACTACAATGAAGTCTCACTTCCCCCCGGTCAAAAGGGCCATCTGAAAAAAGTGTAAAATCCAGAAAGGCAGGACAGGCCATGGAGAACTGGGAGCCTTTTTATGCTGATGGGAGGGATGTAAATTGCCAACAGACACTCCGGAGAAGTGTATGGTGTTTCCTGAAACATCTAAAAAACAAAGCAACAGAGCCTAGGGCACTTCCACTTATGGTCCTATAGATTAGGGAAATTAAAATCAAAAAGACACAGCCACCCCAAAGTTTGGGACGCCTCTGTTTACAAGAACCTCGTTTACAGTACAAGTTCAACATCGCAGAAAGTGAAAAATGGATAAAGAAATTGTGGTATTTACTTACAAAGCAATATCACTCAGCAATGAAATCTATGTCATCAGGCCCTTAGCAGCACAATGAGTGGATTCAGGTATGATGATTCTAACTGAAATAAGTCACACAGAAAAAGAAACATCATAAGATATCAGTAATACACGGAATGTAAACTTGGCTACACAGGAACTGAATTACAGAACAGAACAGGGTCTCAAATTTAGAAAACCAACTTATGCTTGCTTAAGGGTAAAGGTGAGTTGGGGTGCTGCATAAAACCAGAGATTGAAATGAGCACAGATAAAGTTCCTTAAGCCAAATATGGAATAGACAAGAGCTACTCCTTGCTCAACGAAATGGACTCAACACCGCATATTAAACGCCTAAGAATGTACCTGACTAGTAAGTATCTTAAAACCTATGGATTGCTATGTCTCCGAAAGAGAATCAAGCATGTGTACAGGGGCATAAACGCAGCAGTGATAGGATTGGAGAGGTTCAGTGAGCAAATGAAGACCCTTTGAAGTCATATTGCATGGTACCCATTACACGGGTTTCAACTACCCAGGTTTAAGGTATTCTTCCTTCAGCTAAAACATGCATGTGGAAACTAGAGTATGATCAACCATGTGATCGGGAAACGTGTTCAAATATGTCTCAGTTTTCGTACCCTGGTACTCGGGTGCAACATTCCAGACGCTTTACTAACACTCTCCCCACTTGGAGAGTCAGCGCCTTTAACCTCCTGTTTGGCCCAGTTTGCAATTTCTGCGGAAGATGAACAGGAATAGGGAGAACCAATGAGAGACTAGCTGGAGGTGTCTGGACGGGCAAATTTAACTCTCATTTCCCACCAGGAGGAGGAAATAACCAAAGGCTCAGCGTGCCGTGCCGGAACCAGATTAGGGCCTGAAGCCATCCTGCGGTGTTGCGGCCAGGTCAAAAGAAAGCGAGTTGAAGAAAGGAGCTCAGGGGCACTGTAATTCACAATCCTGCAGAGTTATAAATGACAGCTATCGTCCAAAAATATACTGAAGTAAGGCTGCCAAGAGGACTTGAAAGCGGGGCAGAATTGCAGGAAACCGATTTCAGGAGGTAGACTGGAATTGCATTGAAAGCATAGGAAAAGAGGCAGAACGTCCACAATGATGCACTTGGCCAAAAAGGGCGTATGCGTTTTTTCCTGAATATATTCAGGAAAAAACGCATACGCCCTTTTTGGCCAACCAAGCAAGCTTGCAAAGGAAATCTGCACTACAATGAAGTCTCACTTCCCCCCGGTCAAAAGGGCCATCTGAAAAAAGTGTAAAATCCAGAAAGGCAGGACAGGCCATGGAGAACTGGGAGCCTTGTTATGCTGATGGGCGGGATGTAAATTGCCAACAGACACTCGGGAGAAGTGTATGGTGTTTCCTGAAACATCTAAAAAACAAAGCAACAGAGCCTAGGGCACTTCCACTTATGGTCCTATAGCTTAGGGAAATTAAAATCAAAAAGACACAGCCACCCCAAAGTTTGGGACGCCTCTGTTTACAAGAACCTCATTTACCGTACAAGTTCAATATCACAGAAAGTGAAAAATGGATAAAGAAGTTGTGGTACTTACGTACAATGCAGTATCACTCAACAATGAAATCTATGTCATCAGGCCCGTAGCAGCATAATGAGTGGATTCAGGTACGATGATTCTAACTGAAATAAGTCACACAGAAAAAGAAACATCATAAGATATCACTAATACACAGAATGTAAACTTGGCTACACAGGAACTGAATTCCAAAACAGAACAGGGTCTCAAATATAGAAAACCAACTTATGCTTGCTTAAGGGGAAAGGTGAGTTGGGGTGCTGCATAAAACCAGAGATTGAAATGAGCACAGATAAAGTTCCTTAAGCCAAATATGGAATAGACAAGAGCTACTCCTTGCTCAACGAAATGGACTCAACACCCCATATTAAATGCCTAAGAATGTACCTGACTAGTAAGTATCTTAAAACCTATGGATTGCTATGTCTCCAAAAGAGAATCAAGCGTCTGTACAGGGGGATAAACGCAGCAGTGATAGGATTGGAGAAGTTCGGTGAGCAAATGAAGACCCTTTGAAGTCATATTGCATGGTACCCATTACACGGGTCTCAACTCTCCAGGTTTAAGGTATTCTTCCTTCAGCTAAAACATGCATGTGGAACCCAGAGTATGATCAACCGTGTGAACGGGAGACGTGTTCAAATATGTCTCAGTTTTCCTCCCCTGGTACTCGGGTGCAACATTCCAGACGCTTTACTAACACCCTCCCGACTTGGAGAGTCAGTCCCTTTAACCTCCTGTTTGGCCCAGTTTGCAATTTCTGCGGAAGATGAACAGGAATAGCGAGAACCAATGAGAGACTAGCTGGAGGTGTCTGGACGGGCAAATTTAACTCTCATTTCCCACCAGGAAGAGGAATTAACCAAAGGCTCAGCGTGCCGTGCCGGAACCAGATTAAGGCCTGAAGCCATCCTGCGGTGTTGCGGCCAGCTCAAAAGAAAGCGAGTTGAAGAAAGGAGCTCAGGGGCACTGTAATTCACAAACCTGCAGAGTTATAAATGACAGCTATCGTCCAAAAATATACTGAAGTAAGGCTGCCAAGAGGACTTGAAAGCGGGGCAGAATTGCAGGAAACCGATTTCAGGAGGTAGACTGGAATTGCATTGAAAGCATAGGAAAAGAGGCAGAACGTCCACAATGATGCACTTGGCCAAAAAGGGCGTATGCGTTTTTTCCTGAATATATTCAGGAAAAAACGCATACGCCCTTTTTGGCCAACCAAGCAAGCTTGCAAAGGAAATCTGCACTACAATGAAGTCTCACTTCCCCCCGGTCAAAAGGGCCATCTGAAAAAAGTGTAAAATCCAGAAAGGCAGGACAGGCCATGGAGAACTGGGAGCCGTTTTATGCTGATGGGAGGGATGTAAATTGCCAACAGCCACTCGGGAGAAGTGTATGGTGTTTCCTGAAACATCTAAAAAACAAAGCAACAGAGCCTAGGGCACTTCCACTTATGGTCCTATAGCTTAGGGAAATTAAAATCAAAAAGACACAGCCACCCCAAAGTTTGGGACGCCTCTGTTTACAAGAACCTCATTTACCATACAAGTTCAATATCACAGAAAGTGAAAAATGGATAAAGAAGTTGTGGTACTTACGTACAATGCAGTATCACTCAACAATGAAATCTATGTCATCAGGCCCGTAGCAGCATAATGAGTGGATTCAGATACGATGATTCTAACTGAAATAAGTCACACAGAAAAAGAAACATCATAAGATATCACTAATACACAGAATGTAAACTTGGCTACACAGGAACTGAATTCCAAAACAGAACAGGGTCTCAAATTTAGAAAACCAACTTATGCTTGCTTAAGGGTAAAGGTGAGTTGGGGTGCTGCATAAAACCAGAGATTGAAATGAGCACAGATAAAGTTCCTTAAGCCAAATATGGAATAGACAAGAGCTACTCCTTCCTCAACGAAATGGACTCAACACCCCATATTAAACGCCTAAGAATGTACCTGACTAGTAAGTATCTTAAAACCTATGGATTGCTATGTCTCCAAAAGAAAATCAAGCGTCTGTACAGGGGGATAAACGCAGCAGTGATAGGATTGGAGAAGTTCGGTGAGCAAATGAAGACCCTTTGAAGTCATATTGCATAGTACCCATTCCACGGGTTTCAACTACCCAGGTTTAAGGTATTCTACCTTCAGCGAAAACATGCATGTGGAAACTAGAGTATGATCAACCATGTGATCGGGAAACGTGTTCAAATATGTCTCAGTTTTCGTACCCTGGTATTCGGGTGCAACTTTCCAGACGCTTTACTAACACCCTCCCGACTTGGAGAGTCAGTCCCTTTAACCTCCTGTTTGGCCCAGTTTGCAATTTCTGCGGAAGATGAACAGGAATAGCGAGAACCAATGAGAGACTAGCTGGAGGTGTCTGGACGGGCAAATTTAACTCTCATTTCCCACCAGGAAGAGGAATTAACCAAAGGCTCAGCGTGCCGTGCCGGAACCAGATTAGGGCCTGAAGCCATCCTGCGGTGTTGCGGCCAGGTCACAAGAAAGCGAGTTGAAGAAAGGAGCTCAGGGGCACTGTAATTCACAAACCTGCAGAGTTATAAATGACAGCTATCGTCCAAAAATATACTGAAGTAAGGCTGCCAAGAGGACTTGAAAGCGGGGCAGAATTGCAGGAAACCGATTTCAGGAGGTAGACTGGAATTGCATTGAAAGCATAGGAAAAGAGGCAGAACGTCCACAATGATGCACTTGGCCAAAAAGGGCGTATGCGTTTTTTCCTGAATATATTCAGGAAAAAACGCATACGCCCTTTTTGGCCAACCAAGCAAGCTTGCAAAGGAAATCTGCACTACAATGAAGTCTCACTTCCCCCCGGTCAAAAGGGCCATCTGAAAAAAGTGTAAAATCCAGAAAGGCAGGACAGGCCATGGAGAACTGGGAGCCTTGTTATGCTGATGGGCGGGATGTAAATTGCCAACAGACACTCGGGAGAAGTGTATGGTGTTTCCTGAAACATCTAAAAAACAAAGCAACAGAGCCTAGGGCACTTCCACTTATGGTCCTATAGCTTAGGGAAATTAAAATCAAAAAGACACAGCCACCCCAAAGTTTGGGACGCCTCTGTTTACAAGAACCTCGTTTACAGTACAAGTTCAACATCGCAGAAAGTGAAAAATGGATAAAGAAATTGTGGTATTTACTTACAAAGCAATATCACTCAGCAATGAAATCCATCTCATCAGGCCATTAGCAGCACAATGAGTGGATTCAGGTATGATGATTCTAACTGAAATAAGTCACACAGAAAAAGAAACATCATAAGATATCAGTAATACACGGAATGTAAACTTGGCTACACAGGAACTGAATTACAGAACAGAACAGGGTCTCAAATTTAGAAAACCAACTTATGCTTGCTTAAGGGTAAAGGTGAGTTGGGGTGCTGCATAAAACCAGAGATTGAAATGAGCACAGATAAAGTTCCTTAAGCCAAATATGGAATAGACAAGAGCTACTCCTTGCTCAACGAAATGGACTCAACACCGCATATTAAACGCCTAAGAATGTACCTGACTAGTAAGTATCTTAAAACCTATGGATTGCTATGTCTCCGAAAGAGAATCAAGCATGTGTACAGGGGCATAAACGCAGCAGTGATGGGATTGGAGAGGTTCGGTGAGCAAATGAAGACCCTTTGAAGTCATATTGCATGGTACCCATTCCAAGGGTTTCAACTACCCAGGTTTAAGGTATTCTTCCTTCAGCTAAAACATGCATGTGGGACCTAGAGTACGATCAACCATGTGATCGGGAAACGTGTTCAAATATGTCTCAGTTTTCGTACCCTGGTACTCGGGTGCAACATTCCAGACGCTTTACTTACACCCTCCCGACTTGGAGAGTCAGTCCCTTTAACCTCCTGTTTGGCCCAGTTTGCAATTTCTGCGGAAGATGAACAGGAATAGCGAGAACCAATGAGAGACTAGCTGGAGGTGTCTGGACGGGCAAATTTAACTCTCATTTCCCACCAGGAAGAGGAATTAACCAAAGGCTCAGCGTGCCGTGCCAGAACCAGATTAGGGCCTGAAGCCATCCTGCGGTGTTGCGGCCAGGTCAAAAGAAAGCGAGTTGAAGAAAGGAGCTCAGGGGCACTGTAATTCACAAACCTGCAGAGTTATAAATGACAGCTATCGTCCAAAAATATACTGAAGTAAGGCTGCCAAGAGGACTTGAAAGCGGGGCAGAATTGCAGGAATCCGATTTCAGGAGGTAGAGTGGAATTGCACTGAAAGCATAGGAAAAGAGGCAGAACGTCCACAATGATGCACTTGGCCAAAAAGGGCGTATGCGTTTTTTCCTGAATATATTCAGGAAAAAACGCATACGCCCTTTTTGGCCAACCAAGCAAGCTTGCAAAGGAAATCTGCACTACAATGAAGTCTCACTTCCCCCCGGTCAAAAGGGCCATCTGAAAAAAGTGTAAAATCCAGAAAGGCAGGACAGGCCATGGAGAACTGGGAGCCTTTTTATGCTGATGGGAGGGATGTAAATTGCCAACAGACACTCCGGAGAAGTGTATGGTGTTTCCTGAAACATCTAAAAAACAAAGCAACAGAGCCTAGGGCACTTCCACTTATGGTCCTATAGCTTAGGGAAATTAAAATCAAAAAGACACAGCCACCCCAAAGTTTGGGACGCCTCTGTTTACAAGAACCTCATTTACCGTACAAGTTCAATATCACAGAAAGTGAAAAATGGATAAAGAAGTTGTGGTACTTACGTACAATGCAGTATCACTCAACAATGAAATCTATGTCATCAGGCCCGTAGCAGCATAATGAGTGGATTCAGGTACGATGATTCTAACTGAAATAAGTCACACAGAAAAAGAAACATCATAAGATATCACTAATACACAGAATGTAAACTTGGCTACACAGGAACTGAATTCCAAAACAGAACAGGGTCTCAAATTTAGAAAACCAACTTATGCTTGCTTAAGCGGAAAGGTGAGTTGGGGTGCTGCATAAAACCAGAGATTGAAATGAGCACAGATAAAGTTCCTTAAGCCAAATATGGAATAGACAAGAGCTACTCCTTGCTCAACGAAATGGACTCAACACCCCATATTAAATGCCTAAGAATGTACCTGACTAGTAAGTATCTTAAAACCTATGGATTACTATGTCTCCAAAAGAGAATCAAGCGTCTGTACAGGGGGATAAATGCAGCAGTGATAGGATTGGAGAAGTTCAGTGAGCAAATGAAGACCCTTTGAAGTCATATTGCATGGTACCCATTACACGGGTCTCAACTCTCCAGGTTTAAGGTATTCTTCCTTCAGCTAAAACATGCATGTGGGACCCAGAGTATGATCAACCGTGTGAACGGGAGACGTGTTCAAATATGTCTCAGTTTTCCTCCCCTGGTACTCGGGTGCAACATTCCAGACGCTTTACTAACACCCTCCCGACTTGGAGAGTCAGTCCCTTTAACCTCCTGTTTGGCCCAGTTTGCAATTTCTGCGGAAGATGAACAGGAATAGCGAGAACCAATGAGAGACTAGCTGGAGGTGTCTGGACGGGCAAATTTAACTCTCATTTCCCACCAGGAAGAGGAATTAACCAAAGGCTCAGCGTGCCGTGCCGGAACCAGATTAAGGCCTGAAGCCATCTTGCGGTGCTGCGGCCAGCTCAAAAGAAAGCGAGTTGAAGAAAGGAGCTCAGGGGCACTGTAATTCACAAACCTGCAGAGTTATAAATGACAGCTATCGTCCAAAAATATACTGAAGTAAGGCTGCCAAGAGGACTTGAAAGCGGGGCAGAATTGCAGGAAACCGATTTCAGGAGGTAGACTGGAATTGCATTGAAAGCATAGGAAAAGAGGCAGAACGTCCACAATGATGCACTTGGCCAAAAAGGGCGTATGCGTTTTTTCCTGAATATATTCAGGAAAAAACGCATACGCCCTTTTTGGCCAACCAAGCAAGCTTGCAAAGGAAATCTGCACTACAATGAAGTCTCACTTCCCCCCGGTCAAAAGGGCCATCTGAAAAAAGTGTAAAATCCAGAAAGGCAGGACAGGCCATGGAGAACTGGGAGCCTTGTTATGCTGATGGGCGGGATGTAAATTGCCAACAGACACTCGGGAGAAGTGTATGGTGTTTCCTGAAACATCTAAAAAACAAAGCAACAGAGCCTAGGGCACTTCCACTTATGGTCCTATAGCTTAGGGAAATTAAAATCAAAAAGACACAGCCACCCCAAAGTTTGGGACGCCTCTGTTTACAAGAACCTCGTTTACAGTACAAGTTCAACATCGCAGAAAGTGAAAAATGGATAAAGAAGTTGTGGTATTTACTTACAAAGCAATATCACTCAGCAATGAAATCTATGTCATCAGGCCCTTAGCAGCACAATGAGTGGATTCAGGTATGATGATTCTAACTGAAATAAGTCACACAGAAAAAGAAACATCATAAGATATCAGTAATACACGGAATGTAAACTTGGCTACACAGGAACTGAATTACAGAACAGAACAGGGTCTCAAATTTAGAAAACCAACTTATGCTTGCTTAAGGGGAAAGGTGAGTTGGGGTGCTGCATAAAACCAGAGATTGAAATGAGCACAGATAAAGTTCCTTAAGCCAAATATGGAATAGACAAGAGCTACTCCTTGCTCAACGAAATGGACTCAACACCGCATATTAAACGCCTAAGAATGTACCTGACTAGTAAGTATCTTAAAACCTATGGATTGCTATGTCTCCGAAAGAGAATCAAGCATGTGTACAGGGGCATAAACGCAGCAGTGATAGGATTGGAGAGGTTCGGTGAGCAAATGAAGACCCTTTGAAGTCATATTGCATGGTACCCATTCCACGGGTTTCAACTACCCAGGTTTAAGGTATTCTACCTTCAGCTAAAACATGCATGTGGAAACTAGAGTATGATCAACCATGTGATCGGGAAACGTGTTCAAATATGTCTCAGTTTTCGTACCCTGGTACTCGGGTGCAACATTCCAGACGCTTTACTAACACCCTCCCGACTTGGAGAGTCAGTCCCTTTAACCTCCTGTTTGGCCCAGTTTGCAATTTCTGTGGAAGATGAACAGGAATAGCGAGAACCAATGAGAGACTAGCTGGAGGTGTCTGGACGGGCAAATTTAACTCTCATTTCCCACCAGGAAGAGGAATTAACCAAAGGCTCAGCTTGCCGTGCCGGAACCAGATTAGGGCCTGAAGCCATCCTGCGGTGTTGCGGCCAGCTCAAAAGAAAGCGAGTTGAAGAAAGGAGCTCAGGGGCACTGTAATTCACAAACCTGCAGAGTTATAAATGACAGCTATCGTCCAAAAATATACTGAAGTAAGGCTGCCAAGAGGACTTGAAAGCGGGGCAGAATTGCAGGAAACCGATTTCAGGAGGTAGACTGGAATTGCATTGAAAGCATAGGAAAAGAGGCAGAACGTCCACAATGATGCACTTGGCCAAAAAGGGCATATGCGTTTTTTCCTGAATATGTTCAGGAAAAAACGTATACGCCCTTTTTGGCCAACCAAGCAAGCTTGCAAAGGAAATCTGCACTACAATGAAGTCTCACTTCCCCCCGGTCAAAAGGGCCATCTGAAAAAAGTGTAAAATCCAGAAAGGCAGGACAGGCCATGGAGAACTGGGAGCCTTTTTATGCTGATGGGAGGGATGTAAATTGCCAACAGCCACTCGGGAGAAGTGTATGGTGTTTCCTGAAACATCTAAAAAACAAAGCAACAGAGCCTAGGGCACTTCCACTTATGGTCCTATAGCTTAGGGAAATTAAAATCAAAAAGACACAGCCACCCCAAAGTTTGGGACGCCTCTGTTTACAAGAACCTCATTTACCATACAAGTTCAATATCACAGAAAGTGAAAAATGGATAAAGAAGTTGTGGTACTTACGTACAATGCAGTATCACTCAACAATGAAATCTATGTCATCAGGCCCGTAGCAGCATAATGAGTGGATTCAGGTACGATGATTCTAACTGAAATAAGTCACACAGAAAAAGAAACATCATAAGATATCACTAATACACAGAATGTAAACTTGGCTACACAGGAACTGAATTCCAAAACAGAACAGGGTCTCAAATTTAGAAAACCAACTTATGCTTGCTTAAGCGGAAAGGTGAGTTGGGGTGCTGCATAAAACCAGGGATTGAAATGAGCACAGATAAAGTTCCTTAAGCCAAATATGGAATAGACAAGAGCTACTCCTTGCTCAACGAAATGGACTCAACACCCCATATTAAATGCCTAAGAATGTACCTGACTAGTAAGTATCTTAAAACCTATGTATTGCTATGTCTTCAAAAGAGAATCAAGCGTCTGTACAGGGGGATAAATGCAGCAGTGATAGGATTGGAGAAGTTCGGTGAGCAAATGAAGACCCTTTGAAGTCATATTGCATGGTACCCATTACACGGGTCTCAACTCTCCAGGTTTAAGGTATTCTTCCTTCAGCTAAAACATGCATGTGGAACCCAGAGTATGATCAACCGTGTGAACGGGAGATGTGTTCAAATATGTCTCAGTTTTCCTCCCCTGGTACTCGGGTGCAACATTCCAGACGCTTTACTAACACCCTCCCGACTTGGAGAGTCAGTCCCTTTAACCTCCTGTTTGGCCCAGTTTGCAATTTCTGCGGAAGATGAACAGGAATAGCGAGAACCAATGAGAGACTAGCTGGAGGTGTCTGGACGGGCAAATTTAACTCTCATTTCCCACCAGGAAGAGGAATTAACCAAAGGCTCAGCGTGCCGTGCCGGAACCAGATTAAGGCCTGAAGCCATCCTGCGGTGTTGCGGCCAGCTCAAAAGAAAGCGAGTTGAAGAAAGGAGCTCAGGGGCACTGTAATTCACAAACCTGCAGAGTTATAAATGACAGCTATCGTCCAAAAATATACTGAAGTAAGGCTGCCAAGAGGACTTGAAAGCGGGGCAGAATTGCAGGAAACCAATTTCAGGAGGTAGACTGGAATTGCATTGAAAGCATAGGAAAAGAGGCAGAACGTCCACAATGATGCACTTGGCCAAAAAGGGCATATGCGTTTTTTCCTGAATATATTCAGAAAAAAACGCATACGCCCTTTTTGGCCAACCAAGCAAGCTTGCAAAAGAAATCTGCACTACAATGAAGTCTCACTTCCCCCCGGTCAAAAGGGCCATCTGAAAAAAGTGTAAAATCCAGAAAGGCAGGACAGGCCATGGAGAACTGGGAGCCTTGTTATGCTGATGGGCGGGATGTAAATTGCCAACAGACACTCGGGAGAAGTGTATGGTGTTTCCTGAAACATCTAAAAAACAAAGCAACAGAGCCTAGGGCACTTCCACTTATGGTCCTATAGCTTAGGGAAATTAAAATCAAAAAGACACAGCCACCCCAAAGTTTGGGACGCCTCTGTTTACAAGAACCTCGTGTACAGTACAAGTTCAACATCGCAGAAAGTGAAAAATGGATAAAGAAGTTGTGGTATTTACTTACAAAGCAATATCACTCAGCAATGAAATCTATGTCATCAGGCCCTTAGCAGCACAATGAGTGGATTCAGGTATGATGATTCTAACTGAAATAAGTCACACAGAAAAAGAAACATCATAAGATATCAGTAATACACGGAATGTAAACTTGGCTACACAGGAACTGAATTACAGAACAGAACAGGGTCTCAAATTTAGAAAACCAACTTATGCTTGCTTAAGGGTAAAGGTGAGTTGGGGTGCTGCATAAAACCAGAGATTGAAATGAGCACAGATAAAGTTCCTTAAGCCAAATATGGAATAGACAAGAGCTACTCCTTGCTCAACGAAATGGACTCAACACCGCATATTAAACGCCTAAGAATGTACCTGACTAGTAAGTATCTTAAAACCTATGGATTGCTATGTCTCCGAAAGAGAATCAAGCATGTGTACAGGGGCATAAACGCAGCAGTGATAGGATTGGAGAGGTTCGGTGAGCAAATGAAGACCCTTTGAAGTCATATTGCATGGTACCCATTCCACGGGTTTCAACTACCCAGGTTTAAGGTATTCTACCTTCAGCTAAAACATGCATGTGGAAACTAGAGTATGATCAACCATGTGATCGGGAAACGTGTTCAAATATGTCTCAGTTTTCGTACCCTGGTACTCGGGTGCAACATTCCAGACGCTTTACTAACACCCTCCCGACTTGGAGAGTCAGTCCCTTTAACCTCCTGTTTGGCCCAGTTTGCAATTTCTGTGGAAGATGAACAGGAATAGCGAGAACCAATGAGAGACTAGCTGGAGGTGTCTGGACGGGCAAATTTAACTCTCATTTCCCACCAGGAAGAGGAATTAACCAAAGGCTCAGCTTGCCGTGCCGGAACAAGATTAGGGCCTGAAGCCATCCTGCGGTGTTGCGGCCAGCTCAAAAGAAAGCGAGTTGAAGAAAGGAGCTCAGGGGCACTGTAATTCACAAACCTGCAGAGTTATAAATGACAGCTATCGTCCAAAAATATAACTGAAGTAAGGCTGCCAAGAGGACTTGAAAGCGGGGCAGAATTGCAGGAAACCGATTTCAGGAGGTAGACTGGAATTGCATTGAAAGCATAGGAAAAGAGGCAGAACGTCCACAATGATGCACTTGGCCAAAAAGGGCATATGCGTTTTTTCCTGAATATGTTCAGGAAAAAACGTATACGCCCTTTTTGGCCAACCAAGCAAGCTTGCAAAGGAAATCTGCACTACAATGAAGTCTCACTTCCCCCCGGTCAAAAGGGCCATCTGAAAAAAGTGTAAAATCCAGAAAGGCAGGACAGGCCATGGAGAACTGGGAGCCTTTTTATGCTGATGGGAGGGATGTAAATTGCCAACAGCCACTCGGGAGAAGTGTATGGTGTTTCCTGAAACATCTAAAAAACAAAGCAACAGAGCCTAGGGCACTTCCACTTATGGTCCTATAGCTTAGGGAAATTAAAATCAAAAAGACACAGCCACCCCAAAGTTTGGGACGCCTCTGTTTACAAGAACCTCATTTACCATACAAGTTCAATATCACAGAAAGTGAAAAATGGATAAAGAAGTTGTGGTACTTACGTACAATGCAGTATCACTCAACAATGAAATCTATGTCATCAGGCCCGTAGCAGCATAATGAGTGGATTCAGGTACGATGATTCTAACTGAAATAAGTCACACAGAAAAAGAAACATCATAAGATATCAGTAATACACGGAATGTAAACTTGGCTACACAGGAACTGAATTCCAAAACAGAACAGGGTCTCAAATTTAGAAAACCAACTTATGCTTGCTTAAGGGGAAAGGTGAGTTGGGGTGCTGCATAAAACCAGAGATTGAAATGAGCACAGATAAAGTTCCTTAAGCCAAATATGGAATAGACAAGAGCTACTCCTTGCTCAACGAAATGGACTCAACACCGCATATTAAACGCCTAAGAATGTACCTGACTAGTAAGTATCTTAAAACCTATGGATTGCTATGTCTCCAAAAGAGAATCAAGCGTCTGTACAGGGGGATAAACGCAGCAGTGATAGGATTGGAGAAGTTCGGTGAGCAAATGAAGACCCTTTGAAGTCATATTGCATGGTACCCATTACACGGGTCTCAACTCTCCAGGTTTAAGGTATTCTTCCTTCAGCTAAAACATGCATGTGGAACCCAGAGTATGATCAACCGTGTGAACGGGAGACGTGTTCAAATATGTCTCAGTTTTCCTCCCCTGGTACTCGGGTGCAACATTCCAGACGCTTTACTAACACCCTCCCGACTTGGAGAGTCAGTCCCTTTAACCTCCTGTTTGGCCCAGTTTGCAATTTCTGCGGAAGATGAACAGGAATAGCGAGAACCAATGAGAGACTAGCTGGAGGTGTCTGGACGGGCAAATTTAACTCTCATTTCCCACCAGGAAGAGGAATTAACCAAAGGCTCAGCGTGCCGTGCCGGAACCAGATTAAGGCCTGAAGCCATCCTGCGGTGTTGCGGCCAGCTCAAAAGAAAGCGAGTTGAAGAAAGGAGCTCAGGGGCACTGTAATTCACAAACCTGCAGAGTTATAAATGACAGCTATCGTCCAAAAATATACTGAAGTAAGGCTGCCAAGAGGACTTGAAAGCGGGGCAGAATTGCAGGAAACCGATTTCAGGAGGTAGACTGGAATTGCATTGAAAGCATAGGAAAAGAGGCAGAACGTCCACAATGATGCACTTGGCCAAAAAGGGCGTATGCGTTTTTTCCTGAATATATTCAGGAAAAAACGCATACGCCCTTTTTGGCCAACCAAGCAAGCTTGCAAAGGAAATCTGCACTACAATGAAGTCTCACTTCCCCCCGGTCAAAAGGGCCATCTGAAAAAAGTGTAAAATCCAGAAAGGCAGGACAGGCCATGGAGAACTGGGAGCCTTGTTATGCTGATGGGCGGGATGTAAATTGCCAACAGACACTCGGGAGAAGTGTATGGTGTTTCCTGAAACATCTAAAAAACAAAGCAACAGAGCCTAGGGCACTTCCACTTATGGTCCTATAGCTTAGGGAAATTAAAATCAAAAAGACACAGCCACCCCAAAGTTTGGGACGCCTCTGTTTACAAGAACCTCATTTACAGTACAAGTTCAACATCGCAGAAAGTGAAAAATGGATAAAGAAGTTGTGGTATTTACTTACAAAGCAATATCACTCAGCAATGGAATGTATGTCATCAGGCCCTTAGCAGCACAATGAGTGGATTCAGGTATGATGATTCTAGCTGATATAAGTCACACAGAAAAAGAAACATCATAAGATATCAGTAATACACGGAATGTAAACTTGGCTACACAGGAACTGAATTACAGAACAGAACAGGGTCTCAAATTTAGAAAACCAACTTATGCTTGCTTAAGGGTAAAGGTGAGTTGGGGTGCTGCATAAAACCAGAGATTGAAATGAGCACAGATAAAGTTCCTTAAGCCAAATATGGAATAGACAAGAGCTACTCCTTGCTCAACGAAATGGACTCAACACCGCATATTAAACGCCTAAGAATGTACCTGACTAGTAAGTATCTTAAAACCTATGGATTGCTATGTCTCCAAAAGAGAATCAAGCGTCTGTACAGGGGGATAAACGCAGCAGTGATAGGATTGGAGAAGTTCGGTGAGCAAATGAAGACCCTTTGAAGTCATATTGCATGGTACCCATTACACGGGTCTCAACTCTCCAGGTTTAAGGTATTCTTCCTTCAGCTAAAACATGCATGTGGAACCCAGAGTATGATCAACCGTGTGAACGGGAGACGTGTTCAAATATGTCTCAGTTTTCCTCCCCTGGTACTCGGGTGCAACATTCCAGACGCTTTACTAACACCCTCCCGACTTGGAGAGTCAGTCCCTTTAACCTCCTGTTTGGCCCAGTTTGCAATTTCTGCGGAAGATGAACAGGAATAGCGAGAACCAATGAGAGACTAGCTGGAGGTGTCTGGACGGGCAAATTTAACTCTCATTTCCCACCAGGAAGAGGAATTAACCAAAGGCTCAGCTTGCCGTGCCGGAACCAGATTAGGGCCTGAAGCCATCCTGCGGTGTTGCGGCCAGCTCAAAAGAAAGCGAGTTGAAGAAAGGAGCTCAGGGGCACTGTAATTCACAAACCTGCAGAGTTATAAATGACAGCTATCGTCCAAAAATATACTGAAGTAAGGCTGCCAAGAGGACTTGAAATCGGGGCAGAATTGCAGGAAACCGATTTCAGGAGGTAGACTGGAATTGCATTGAAAGCATAGGAAAAGAGGCAGAACGTCCACAATGATGCACTTGGCCAAAAAGGGCGTATGAGTTTTTTCCTGAATATATTCAGGAAAAAACGCATACGCCCTTTTTGGCCAACCAAGCAAGCTTGCAAAGGAAATCTGCACTACAATGAAGTCTCACTTCCCCCCGGTCAAAAGGGCCATCTGAAAAAAGTGTAAAATCCAGAAAGGCAGGACAGGCCATGGAGAACTGGGAGCCTTGTTATGCTGATGGGCGGGATGTAAATTGCCAACAGCCACTCGGGAGAAGTGTATGGTGTTTCCTGAAACATCTAAAAAACAAAGCAACAGAGCCTAGGGCACTTCCACTTATGGTCCTATAGCTTAGGGAAATGAAAATCAAAAAGACACAGCCACCCCAAAGTTTGGGACGCCTCTGTTCACAAGAACCTCATTTACAGTACAAGTTCAACATCGCAGAAAGTGAAAAATGGATAAAGAAGTTGTGGTATTTACTTACAAAGCAATATCACTCAGCAATGGAATCTATGTCATCAGGCCCTTAGCAGCACAATGAGTGGATTCAGGTATGATGATTCTAGCTGATATAAGTCACACAGAAAAAGAAACATCATAAGATATCAGTAATACACGGAATGTAAACTTGGCTACACAGGAACTGAATTACAGAACAGAACAGGGTCTCAAATTTAGAAAACCAACTTATGCTTGCTTAAGGGTAAAGGTGAGTTGGGGTGCTGCATAAAACCAGAGATTGAAATGAGCACAGATAAAGTTCCTTAAGCCAAATATGGAATAGACAAGAGCTACTCCTTGCTCAACGAAATGGACTCAACACCGCATATTAAACGCCTAAGAATGTACCTGACTAGTAAGTATCTTAAAACCTATGGATTGCTATGTCTCCGAAAGAGAATCAAGCATGTGTACAGGGGCATAAACGCAGCAGTGATAGGATTGGAGAGGTTCGGTGAGCAAATGAAGACCCTTTGAAGTCATATTGCATGGTACCCATTACACGGGTCTCAACTCTCCAGGTTTAAGGTATTCTTCCTTCAGCTAAAACATGCATGTGGAACCCAGAGTATGATCAACCGTTTGAACGGGAGACGTGTTCAAATATGTCTCAGTTTTCGTACCCTGGTACTCGGGTGCAACATTCCAGACGCTTTACTAACACCCTCCCGACTTGGAGAGTCAGTCCCTTTAACCTCCTGTTTGGCACAGTTTGCAATTTCTGCAGAAGATGAACAGGAATAGCGAGAACCAATGAGAGACTAGCTGGAGGTGTCTGGACGGGCAAATTTAACTCTCATTTCCCACCAGGAAGAGGAATTAACCAAAGGCTCAGCGTGCCGTGCCGGAACCAGATTAGGGCCTGAAGCCATCCTGCGGTGTTGCGGCCAGCTCAAAAGAAAGCGAGTTGAAGAAAGGAGCTCAGGGGCACTGTAATTCACAAACCTGCAGAGTTATAAATGACAGCTATCGTCCAAAAATATACTGAAGTAAGGCTGCCAAGAGGACTTGAAAGCGGGGCAGAATTGCAGGAAACCGATTTCAGGAGGTAGACTGGAATTGCATTGAAAGCATAGGAAAAGAGGCAGAACGTCCACAATGATGCACTTGGCCAAAAAGGGCGTATGCGTTTTTTCCTGAATATATTCAGGAAAAAACGCATACGCCCTTTTAGGCCAACCAAGCAAGCTTGCAAAGGAAATCTGCACTACAATGAAGTCTCACTTCCCCCTGGTCAAAAGGGCCATCTGAAAAAAGTGTAAAATCCAGAAAGGCAGGACAGGCCATGGAGAACTGGGAGCCTTGTTATGCTGATGGGCGGCATGTAAATTGCCAACAGACACTCGGGAGAAGTGTATGGTGTTTCCTGAAACATCTAAAAAACAAAGCAACAGAGCCTAGGGCACTTCCACTTATGGTCCTATAGCTTAGGGAAATTAAAATAAAAAAGACACAGCCACCCCAAAGTTTGGGACGCCTCTGTTTACAAGAACCTCGTTTACAGTACAAGTTCAACATTGCAGAAAGTGAAAAATGGATAAAGAAGTTGTGGTATTTACTTACAAAGCAATATCACTCAGCAATGGAATCTATGTCATCAGGCCCTTAGCAGCACAATGAGTGGATTCAGGTATGATGATTCTAACTGATATAAGTCACACAGAAAAAGAAACATCATAAGATATCAGTAATACACGGAATGTAAACTTGGCTACACAGGAACTGAATTACAGAACAGAACAGGGTCTCAAATTTAGAAAACCAACTTATGCTTGCTTAAGGGTAAAGGTGAGTTCGGGTGCTGCATAAAACCAGAGATTGAAATGAGCACAGATAAAGTTCCTTAAGCCAAATATGGAATAGACAAGAGCTACTCCTTGCTCAACGAAATGGACTCAACACCGCATATTAAACGCCTAAGAATGTACCTGACTAGTAAGTATCTTAAAACCTATGGATTGCTATGTCTCCGAAAGAGAATCAAGCATCTGTACAGGGGCATAAACACAGCAGTGATAGGATTGGAGAGGTTCGGTGAGCAAATGAAGACACTTTGAAGTCATATTGCATGGTACCCATTCCACGGGTCTCTACTCTCCAGGTTTAAGGTATTCTTCCTTCAGCTAAAACATGCATGTGGAACCCAGATTATGATCAACCATGTGAACGGGAGACGTGTTCAAATATGTCTCAGTTTTGGTCCCCTGGTACCCGGGTGCAACATTCCAGACGCTTTACTAACACTCTCCCCACTTGGAGAGTCAGCGCCTTTAACCTCCTGTTTGGCCCAGTTTGCAATTTCTGCGGAAGATGAACAGGAATAGGGAGAACCAATGAGAGACTAGCTGGAGGTGTCTGGACGGGCAAATTTAACTCTCATTTCCCACCAGGAAGAGGAAATAACCAAAGGCTCAGCGTGCCGTGCCGGAACCAGATTAGGGCCTGAAGCCATCCTGCGGTGTTGCGGCCAGGTCACAAGAAAGCGAGTTGAAGAAAGGAGCTCAGGGGCACTGTAATTCACAAAACTGCAGAGTTATAAATGACAGCTATCGTCCAAAAATATACTGAAGTAAGGCTGCCAAGAGGACTTGAAAGCGGGGCAGAATTGCAGGAAACCGATTTCAGGAGGTAGACTGGAATTGCATTGAAAGCATAGGAAAAGACGCAGAACGTCCACAATGATGCACTTGGCCAAAAAGGGCGTATGCGTTTTTTCCTGAATATATTCAGGAAAAAACGCATATGCCCTTTTTGGCCAACCAAGCAAGCTTGCAAAGGAAATCTGCACTACAATGAAGTCTCACTTCCCCCCGGTCAAAAGGGCCATCTGAAAAAAGTGTAAAATCCAGAAAGGCAGGACAGGCCATGGAGAACTGGGAGCCTTGTTATGCTGATGGGCGGGATGTAAATTGCCAACAGCCACTCGGGAGAAGTGTATGGTGTTTCCTGAAACATCTAAAAAACAAAGCAACAGAGCCTAGGGCACTTCCACTTATGGTCCTATAGCTTAGGGAAATTAAAATCAAAAAGACACAGCCACCCCAAAGTTTGGGACGCCTCTGTTTACAAGAACCTCGTTTACAGTACAAGTTCAACATCGCAGAAAGTGAAAAATGGATAAAGAAGTTGTGGTATTTACTTACAAAGCAATATCACTCAGCAATGGAATCTATGTCATCAGGCCCTTAGCAGCACAATGAGTGGATTCAGGTATGATGATTCTAACTGATATAAGTCACACAGAAAAAGAAACATCATAAGATATCAGTAATACACGGAATGTAAACTTGGCTACACAGGAACTGAATTACAGAACAGAACAGGGTCTCAAATTTAGAAAACCAACTTATGCTTGCTTAAGGGTAAAGGTGAGTTCGGGTGCTGCATAAAACCAGAGATTGAAATGAGCACAGATAAAGTTCCTTAAGCCAAATATGGAATAGACAAGAGCTACACCTTGCTCAACGAAATGGACTCAACACCGCATATTAAACGCCTAAGAATGTACCTGACTAGTAAGTATCTTAAAACCTATGGATTGCTATGTCTCCGAAAGAGAATCAAGCATGTGTACAGGGGCATAAACACAGCAGTGATAGGATTGGAGAGGTTCGGTGAGCAAATGAAGACCCTTTGAAGTCATATTGCATGGTACCCATTCCACGGGTCTCAACTCTCCAGGTTTAAGGTATTCTTCCTTCAGCTAAAACATGCATGTGGAACACAGAGTATGATCAACCGTGTGAACGGAGACGTGTTCAAATATGTCTCAGTTTTCCTCCCCTGGTACTCGGGTGCAACATTCCTGACACTTTACTAACACTCTCCCCACTTGGAGAGTCAGCGCCTTTAACCTCCTGTTTGGCCCAGTTTGCAATTTCTGCGGAAGATGAACAGGAATAGCGAGAACCAATGAGAGACTAGCTGGAGGTGTCTGGACGGGCAAATTTAACTCTCATTTCCCACCAGGAAGAGGAAATAACCAAAGGCTCAGCGTGCCGTGCCGGAACAAGATTAGGGCCTGAAGCCATCCTGCGGTGTTGCGGCCAGCTCAAAAGAAAGCGAGTTGAAGAAAGGAGCTCAGGGGTACTGTAATTCACAAACCTGCAGAGTTATAAATGACAGCTATCGTCCAAAAATATACTGAAGTAAGGCTGCCAAGAGGACTTGAAAGCGGGGCAGAATTGCAGGAAACCGATTTCAGGAGGTAGACTGGAATTGCATTGAAAGCATAGGAAAAGAGGCAGAACGTCCACAATGATGCACTTGGCCAAAAAGGGCGTATGCGTTTTTTCCTGAATATATTCAGGAAAAAACGCATACGCCCTTTTAGGCCAACCAAGCAAGCTTGCAAAGGAAATCTGCACTACAATGAAGTCTCACTTCCCCCTGGTCAAAAGGGCCATCTGAAAAAAGTGTAAAATCCAGAAAGGCAGGACAGGCCATGGAGAACTGGGAGCCTTGTTATGCTGATGGGCGGCATGTAAATTGCCAACAGACACTCGGGAGAAGTGTATGGTGTTTCCTGAAACATCTAAAAAACAAAGCAACAGAGCCTAGGGCACTTCCACTTATGGTCCTATAGCTTAGGGAAATTAAAATCAAAAAGACACAGCCACCCCAAAGTTTGGGACGCCTCTGTTTACAAGAACCTCGTTTACAGTACAAGTTCAACATCGCAGAAAGTGAAAAATGGATAAAGAAGTTGTGGTATTTACTTACAAAGCAATATCACTCAGCAATGGAATCTATGTCATCAGGCCCTTAGCAGCACAATGAGTGGATTCAGGTATGATGATTCTAACTGATATAAGTCACACAGAAAAAGAAACATCATAAGATATCAGTAATACACGGAATGTAAACTTGGCTACACAGGAACTGAATTACAGAACAGAACAGGGTCTCAAATTTAGAAAACCAACTTATGCTTGCTTAAGGGTAAAGGTGAGTTCGGGTGCTGCATAAAACCAGAGATTGAAATGAGCACAGATAAAGTTCCTTAAGCCAAATATGGAATAGACAAGAGCTACACCTTGCTCAACGAAATGGACTCAACACCGCATATTAAACGCCTAAGAATGTACCTGACTAGTAAGTATCTTAAAACCTATGGATTGCTATGTCTCCGAAAGAGAATCAAGCATGTGTACAGGGGCATAAACACAGCAGTGATAGGATTGGAGAGGTTCGGTGAGCAAATGAAGACCCTTTGAAGTCATATTGCATGGTACCCATTCCACGGGTCTCAACTCTCCAGGTTTAAGGTATTCTTCCTTCAGCTAAAACATGCATGTGGAACACAGAGTATGATCAACCGTGTGAACGGAGACGTGTTCAAATATGTCTCAGTTTTCCTCCCCTGGTACTCGGGTGCAACATTCCTGACACTTTACTAACACTCTCCCCACTTGGAGAGTCAGCGCCTTTAACCTCCTGTTTGGCCCAGTTTGCAATTTCTGCGGAAGATGAACAGGAATAGCGAGAACCAATGAGAGACTAGCTGGAGGTGTCTGGACGGGCAAATTTAACTCTCATTTCCCACCAGGAAGAGGAAATAACCAAAGGCTCAGCGTGCCGTGCCGGAACAAGATTAGGGCCTGAAGCCATCCTGCGGTGTTGCGGCCAGCTCAAAAGAAAGCGAGTTGAAGAAAGGAGCTCAGGGGTACTGTAATTCACAAACCTGCAGAGTTATAAATGACAGCTATCGTCCAAAAATATACTGAAGTAAGGCTGCCAAGAGGACTTGAAAGCGGGGCAGAATTGCAGGAAACCGATTTCAGGAGGTAGACTGGAATTGCATTGAAAGCATAGGAAAAGAGGCAGAACGTCCACAATGATGCACTTGGCCAAAAAGGGCGTATGCGTTTTTTCCTGAATATATTCAGGAAAAAACGCATACGCCCTTTTAGGCCAACCAAGCAAGCTTGCAAAGGAAATCTGCACTACAATGAAGTCTCACTTCCCCCTGGTCAAAAGGGCCATCTGAAAAAAGTGTAAAATCCAGAAAGGCAGGACAGGCCATGGAGAACTGGGAGCCTTGTTATGCTGATGGGCGGCATGTAAATTGCCAACAGACACTCGGGAGAAGTGTATGGTGTTTCCTGAAACATCTAAAAAACAAAGCAACAGAGCCTAGGGCACTTCCACTTATGGTCCTATAGCTTAGGGAAATTAAAATAAAAAAGACACAGCCACCCCAAAGTTTGGGACGCCTCTGTTTACAAGAACCTCGTTTACAGTACAAGTTCAACATTGCAGAAAGTGAAAAATGGATAAAGAAGTTGTGGTATTTACTTACAAAGCAATATCACTCAGCAATGGAATCTATGTCATCAGGCCCTTAGCAGCACAATGAGTGGATTCAGGTATGATGATTCTAACTGATATAAGTCACACAGAAAAAGAAACATCATAAGATATCAGTAATACACGGAATGTAAACTTGGCTACACAGGAACTGAATTACAGAACAGAACAGGGTCTCAAATTTAGAAAACCAACTTATGCTTGCTTAAGGGTAAAGGTGAGTTCGGGTGCTGCATAAAACCAGAGATTGAAATGAGCACAGATAAAGTTCCTTAAGCCAAATATGGAATAGACAAGAGCTACTCCTTGCTCAACGAAATGGACTCAACACCGCATATTAAACGCCTAAGAATGTACCTGACTAGTAAGTATCTTAAAACCTATGGATTGCTATGTCTGTGAAAGAGAATCAAGCATGTGTACAGGGGCATAAACACAGCAGTGATAGGATTGGAGAGGTTCGGTGAGCAAATGAAGACACTTTGAAGTCATATTGCATGGTACCCATTCCACGGGTCTCAACTCTCCAGGTTTAAGGTATTCTTCCTTCAGCTAAAACATGCATGTGGAACCCAGAGTATGATCAACCGTGTGAACGGGAGACGTGTTCAAATATGTCTCAGTTTTGGTCCCCTGGTACCCGGGTGCAACATTCCAGACGCTTTACTAACACTCTCCCCACTTGGAGAGTCAGCGCCTTTAACCTCCTGTTTGGCCCAGTTTGCAATTTCTGCGGAAGATGAACAGGAATAGGGAGAACCAATGAGAGACTAGCTGGAGGTGTCTGGACGGGCAAATTTAACTCTCATTTCCCACCAGGAAGAGGAAATAACCAAAGGCTCAGCGTGCCGTGCCGGAACCAGATTAGGGCCTGAAGCCATCCTGCGGTGTTGCGGCCAGGTCACAAGAAAGCGAGTTGAAGAAAGGAGCTCAGGGGCACTGTAATTCACAAAACTGCAGAGTTATAAATGACAGCTATCGTCCAAAAATATACTGAAGTAAGGCTGCCAAGAGGACTTGAAAGCGGGGCAGAATTGCAGGAAACCGATTTCAGGAGGTAGACTGGAATTGCATTGAAAGCATAGGAAAAGACGCAGAACGTCCACAATGATGCACTTGGCCAAAAAGGGCGTATGCGTTTTTTCCTGAATATATTCAGGAAAAAACGCATACGCCCTTTTTGGCCAACCAAGCAAGCTTGCAAAGGAAATCTGCACTACAATGAAGTCTCACTTCCCCCCGGTCAAAAGGGCCATCTGAAAAAAGTGTAAAATCCAGAAAGGCAGGACAGGCCATGGAGAACTGGGAGCCTTGTTATGCTGATGGGCGGGATGTAAATTGCCAACAGCCACTCGGGAGAAGTGTATGGTGTTTCCTGAAACATCTAAAAAACAAAGCAACAGAGCCTAGGGCACTTCCACTTATGGTCCTATAGCTTAGGGAAATTAAAATCAAAAAGACACAGCCACCCCAAAGTTTGGGACGCCTCTGTTTACAAGAACCTCGTTTACAGTACAAGTTCAACATCGCAGAAAGTGAAAAATGGATAAAGAAGTTGTGGTATTTACTTACAAAGCAATATCACTCAGCAATGGAATCTATGTCATCAGGCCCTTAGCAGCACAATGAGTGGATTCAGGTATGATGATTCTAACTGATATAAGTCACACAGAAAAAGAAACATCATAAGATATCAGTAATACACGGAATGTAAACTTGGCTACACAGGAACTGAATTACAGAACAGAACAGGGTCTCAAATTTAGAAAACCAAATTATGCTTGCTTAAGGGTAAAGGTGAGTTCGGGTGCTGCATAAAACCAGAGATTGAAATGAGCACAGATAAAGTTCCTTAAGCCAAATATGGAATAGACAAGAGCTACACCTTGCTCAACGAAATGGACTCAACACCGCATATTAAACGCCTAAGAATGTACCTGACTAGTAAGTATCTTAAAACCTATGGATTGCTATGTCTCCGAAAGAGAATCAAGCATGTGTACAGGGGCATAAACGCAGCAGTGATAGGATTGGAGAGGTTCGGTGAGCAAATGAAGACCCTTTGAAGTCATATTGCATGGTACCCATTCCACGGGTCTCAACTCTCCAGGTTTAAGGTATTCTTCCTTCAGCTAAAACATGCATGTGGAACCCAGAGTATGATCAACCGTGTGAACGGAGACGTGTTCAAATATGTCTCAGTTTTGGTCCCCTGGTACTCGGGTGCAACATTCCTGACACTTTACTAACACTCTCCCCACTTGGAGAGTCAGCGCCTTTAACCTCCTGTTTGGCCCAGTTTGCAATTTCTGCGGAAGATGAACAGGAATAGCGAGAACCAATGAGAGACTAGCTGGAGGTGTCTGGACGGGCAAATTTAACTCTCATTTCCCACCAGGAAGAGGAAATAACCAAAGGCTCAGCGTGCCGTGCCGGAACAAGATTAGGGCCTGAAGCCATCCTGCGGTGTTGCGGCCAGCTCAAAAGAAAGCGAGTTGAAGAAAGGAGCTCAGGGGTACTGTAATTCACAAACCTGCAGAGTTATAAATGACAGCTATCGTCCAAAAATATACTGAAGTAAGGCTGCCAAGAGGACTTGAAAGCGGGGCAGAATTGCAGGAAACCGATTTCAGGAAGTAGACTGGAATTGCATTGAAAGCATAGGAAAAGAGGCAGAACGTCCACAATGATGCACTTGGCCAAAAAGGGCGTATGCGTTTTTTCCTGAATATATTCAGGAAAAAACGCATACGCCCTTTTTGGCCAACCAAGCAAACTTGCAAAGGAAATCTGCACTACAATGAAGTCTCACTTCCCCCCGGTCAAAAGGGCCATCTGAAAAAAGTGTAAAATCCAGAAAGGCAGGACAGGCCATGGAGAACTGGGAGCCTTGTTATGCTGATGGGCGGGATGTAAATTGCCAACAGACACTCGGGAGAAGTGTATGGTGTTTCCTGAAACATCTAAAAAACAAAGCAACAGAGCCTAGGGCACTTCCACTTATGGTCCTATAGATTAGGGAAATTAAAATCAAAAAGACACAGCCACCCCAAAGTTTGGGACGCCTCTGTTTACAAGAACCTCGTTTACAGTACAAGTTCAACATCGCAGAAAGTGAAAAATGGATAAAGAAGTTGTGGTATTTACTTACAAAGCAATATCACTCAGCAATGAAATCTATGTCATCAGGCCCTTAGCAGCACAATGAGTGGATTCAGGTATGATGATTCTAACTGATATAAGTCACACAGAAAAAGAAACATCATAAGATATCAGTAATACACGGAATGTAAACTTGGCTACACAGGAACTGAATTACAGAACAGAACAGGGTCTCAAATTTAGAAAACCAACTTATGCTTGCTTAAGGGGAAAGGTGAGTTGGGGTGCTGCATAAAACCAGAGATTGAAATGAGCACAGATAAAGTTCCTTAAGCCAAATATGGAATAGACAAGAGCTACTCCTTGCTCAACGAAATGGACTCAACACCGCATATTAAACACCTAAGAATGTACCTGACTAGTAAGTATCTTAAAACCTATGGATTGCTATGTCTCCGAAAGAAAATCAAGCGTCTGTACAGGGGCATAAACGCAGCAGTGATAGGATTGGAGAGGTTCGGTGAGCAAATGAAGACCCTTTGAAGTCATATTGTATGGTACCCATTCCACGGGTTTCAACTACCCAGGTTTAAGGTATTCTACCTTCAGCTAAAACATGCATGTGGAAACTAGAGTATGATCAACCATGTGATCGGGAGACATGTTCAAATATGTCTCAGTTTTTGTACCCTGGTACTCGGGTGCAACATTCCAGACGCTTTACTAACACCCTCCCGACTTGGAGAGTCAGTCCCTTTAACCTCCTGTTTGGCCCAGTTTGCAATTTCTGCGGAAGATGAACAGGAATAGCGAGAACCAATGAGAGACTAGCTGGAGGTGTCTGGACGGGCAAATTTAACTCTCATTTCCCACCAGGAAGAGGAATTAACCAAAGGCTCAGCGTGCCGTGCCGGAACCAGATTAGGGCCTGAAGCCATCCTGCGGTGTTGCGGCCAGCTCAAAAGAAAGCGAGTTGAAGAAAGGAGCTCAGGGGCACTGTAATTCACAAACCTGCAGAGTTATAAATGACAGCTATCGTCCAAAGATATACTGAAGTAAGGCTGCCAAGAGGACTTGAACGCGGGGCAGAATTGCAGGAAACCGATTTCAGGAGGTAGACTGGAATTGCATTGAAAGCATAGGAAAAGAGGCAGAACGTCCACAATGATGCACTTGGCCAAAAAGGGCGTATGCGTTTTTTCCTGAATATATTCAGGAAAAAACGCATACGCCCTTTTTGGCCAACCAAGCAAGCTTGCAAAGGAAATCTGCACTACAATGAAGTCTCACTTCCCCCCGGTCAAAAGGGCCATCTGAAAAAAGTGTAAAATCCAGAAAGGCAGGACAGGCCATGGAGAACTGGGAGCCTTTTTATGCTGATGGGAGGGATGTAAATTGCCAAGAGACACTCCGGAGAAGTGTATGGTGTTTCCTGAAACATCTAAAAAACAAAGCAACAGAGCCTAGGGCACTTCCACTTATGGTCCTATAGATTAGGGAAATTAAAATCAAAAAGACACAGCCACCCCAAAGTTTGGGACGCCTCTGTTTACAAGAACCTCGTTTACAGTACAAGTTCAACATCGCAGAAAGTGAAAAATGGATAAAGAAATTGTGGTATTTACTTACAAAGCAATATCACTCAGCAATGGAATCTATGTCATCAGGCCCTTAGCAGCACAATGAGTGGATTCAGGTATGATGATTCTAACTGAAATAAGTCACACAGAAAAAGAAACATCATAAGATATCAGTAATACACGGAATGTAAACTTGGCTACACAGGAACTGAATTACAGAACAGAACAGTGTCTCAAATTTAGAAAACCAACTTATGCTTGCTTAAGGGTAAAGGTGAGTTGGGGTGCTGCATAAAACCAGAGATTGAAATGAGCACAGATAAAGTTCCTTAAGCCAAATATGGAATAGACAAGAGCTACTCCTTGCTCAACGAAATGGACTCAACACCGCATATTAAACGCCTAAGAATGTACCTGACTAGTAAGTATCTTAAAACCTATGGATTGCTATGTCTCCGAAAGAGAATCAAGCATGTGTACAGGGGCATAAACGCAGCAGTGATAGGATTGGAGAGGTTCAGTGAGCAAATGAAGACCCTTTGAAGTCATATTGCATGGTACCCATTCCACGGGTTTCAACTACCCAGGTTTAAGGTATTCTACCTTCAGCTAAAACATGCATGTGGAAACTAGAGTATGATCAACCATGTGATCGGGAAACGTGTTCAAATATGTCTCAGTTTTCGTACCCTGGTACTCGGGTGCAACATTCCAGACGCTTTACTAACACTCTCCCCACTTGGAGAGTCAGCGCCTTTAACCTCCTGTTTGGCCCAGTTTGCAATTTCTGCGGAAGATGAACAGGAATAGGGAGAACCAATGAGAGACTAGCTGGAGGTGTCTGGACGGGCAAATTTAACTCTCATTTCCCACCAGGAGGAGGAAATAACCAAAGGCTCAGCGTGCCGTGCCGGAACAAGATTAGGGCCTGAAGCCATCCTGCGGTGTTGCGGCCAGGTCACAAGAAAGCGAGTTGAAGAAAGGAGCTCAGGGGCACTGTAATTCACAATCCTGCAGAGTTATAAATGACAGCTATCGTCCAAAAATATACTGAAGTAAGGCTGCCAAGAGGACTTGAAAGCGGGGCAGAATTGCAGGAAACCGATTTCAGGAGGTAGACTGGAATTGCATTGAAAGCATAGGAAAAGAGGCAGAACGTCCACAATGATGCACTTGGCCAAAAAGGGCGTATGCGTTTTTTCCTGAATATATTCAGGAAAAAACGCATACGCCCTTTTTGGCCAACCAAGCAAGCTTGCAAAGGAAATCTGCACTACAATGAAGTCTCACTTCCCCCCGGTCAAAAGGGCCATCTGAAAAAAGTGTAAAATCCAGAAAGGCAGGACAGGCCATGGAGAACTGGGAGCCTTGTTATGCTGATGGGCGGGATGTAAATTGCCAACAGACACTCGGGAGAAGTGTATGGTGTTTCCTGAAACATCTAAAAAACAAAGCAACAGAGCCTAGGGCACTTCCACTTATGGTCCTATAGCTTAGGGAAATTAAAATCAAAAAGACACAGCCACCCCAAAGTTTGGGACGCCTCTGTTTACAAGAACCTCATTTACCATACAAGTTCAATATCACAGAAAGTGAAAAATGGATAAAGAAGTTGTGGTACTTACGTACAATGCAGTATCACTCAACAATGAAATCTATGTCATCAGGCCCGTAGCAGCATAATGAGTGGATTCAGGTACGATGATTCTAACTGAAATAAGTCACACAGAAAAAGAAACATCATAAGATATCACTAATACACAGAATGTAAACTTGGCTACACAGGAACTGAATTCCAAAACAGAACAGGGTCTCAAATTTAGAAAACCAACTTATGCTTGCTTAAGGGGAAAGGTGAGTTGGGGTGCTGCATAAAACCAGAGATTGAAATGAGCACAGATAAAGTTCCTTAAGCCAAATATGGAATAGACAAGAGCTACTCCTTGCTCAACGAAATGGACTCAACACCCCATATTAAATGCCTAAGAATGTACCTGACTAGTAAGTATCTTAAAACCTATGGATTGCTATGTCTCCAAAAGAGAATCAAGCGTCTGTACAGGGGGATAAACGCAGCAGTGATAGGATTGGAGAAGTTCGGTGAGCAAATGAAGACCCTTTGAAGTCATATTGCATGGTACCCATTCCACGGGTCTCAACTCTCCAGGTTTAAGGTATTCTTCCTTCAGCTAAAACATGCATGTGGAACCCAGAGTATGATCAACCGTGTGAACGGGAGACGTGTTCAAATATGTCTCAGTTTTTGTACCCTGGTACTCGGGTGCAACATTCCAGACGCTTTACTAACACCCTCCCGACTTGGAGAGTCAGTCCCTTTAACCTCCTGTTTGGCCCAGTTTGCAATTTCTGCGGAAGATGAACAGGAATAGCGAGAACCAATGAGAGACTAGCTGGAGGTGTCTGGACGGGCAAATTTAACTCTCATTTCCCACCAGGAAGAGGAATTAACCAAAGGCTCAGCGTGCCGTGCCGGAACCAGATTAGGGCCTGAAGCCATCCTGCGGTGTTGCGGCCAGGTCACAAGAAAGCGAGTTGAAGAAAGGAGCTCAGGGGCACTGTAATTCACAAACCTGCAGAGTTATAAATGACAGCTATCGTCCAAAAATATACTGAAGTAAGGCTGCCAAGAGGACTTGAAAGCGGGGCAGAATTGCAGGAAACCGATTTCAGGAGGTAGACTGGAATTGCATTGAAAGCATAGGAAAAGAGGCAGAACGTCCACAATGATGCACTTGGCCAAAAAGGGCGTATGCGTTTTTTCCTGAATATATTCAGGAAAAAACGCATACGCCCTTTTTGGCCAACCAAGCAAGCTTGCAAAGGAAATCTGCACTACAATGAAGTCTCACTTCCCCCCGGTCAAAAGGGCCATCTGAAAAAAGTGTAAAATCCAGAAAGGCAGGACAGGCCATGGAGAACTGGGAGCCGTTTTATGCTGATGGGAGGGATGTAAATTGCCAACAGCCACTCGGGAGAAGTGTATGGTGTTTCCTGAAACATCTAAAAAACAAAGCAACAGAGCCTAGGGCACTTCCACTTATGGTCCTATAGCTTAGGGAAATTAAAATCAAAAAGACACAGCCACCCCAAAGTTTGGGACGCCTCTGTTTACAAGAACCTCATTTACCATACAAGTTCAATATCACAGAAAGTGAAAAATGGATAAAGAAGTTGTGGTACTTACGTACAATGCAGTATCACTCAACAATGAAATCTATGTCATCAGGCCCGTAGCAGCATAATGAGTGGATTCAGATACGATGATTCTAACTGAAATAAGTCACACAGAAAAAGAAACATCATAAGATATCACTAATACACAGAATGTAAACTTGGCTACACAGGAACTGAATTCCAAAACAGAACAGGGTCTCAAATTTAGAAAACCAACTTATGCTTGCTTAAGGGTAAAGGTGAGTTGGGGTGCTGCATAAAACCAGAGATTGAAATGAGCACAGATAAAGTTCCTTAAGCCAAATATGGAATAGACAAGAGCTACTCCTTCCTCAACGAAATGGACTCAACACCCCATATTAAACGCCTAAGAATGTACCTGACTAGTAAGTATCTTAAAACCTATGGATTGCTATGTCTCCAAAAGAAAATCAAGCGTCTGTACAGGGGGATAAACGCAGCAGTGATAGGATTGGAGAAGTTCGGTGAGCAAATGAAGACCCTTTGAAGTCATATTGCATAGTACCCATTCCACGGGTTTCAACTACCCAGGTTTAAGGTATTCTACCTTCAGCGAAAACATGCATGTGGAAACTAGAGTATGATCAACCATGTGATCGGGAAACGTGTTCAAATATGTCTCAGTTTTCGTACCCTGGTATTCGGGTGCAACTTTCCAGACGCTTTACTAACACCCTCCCGACTTGGAGAGTCAGTCCCTTTAACCTCCTGTTTGGCCCAGTTTGCAATTTCTGCGGAAGATGAACAGGAATAGCGAGAACCAATGAGAGACTAGCTGGAGGTGTCTGGACGGGCAAATTTAACTCTCATTTCCCACCAGGAAGAGGAATTAACCAAAGGCTCAGCGTGCCGTGCCGGAACCAGATTAGGGCCTGAAGCCATCCTGCGGTGTTGCGGCCAGGTCACAAGAAAGCGAGTTGAAGAAAGGAGCTCAGGGGCACTGTAATTCACAAACCTGCAGAGTTATAAATGACAGCTATCGTCCAAAAATATACTGAAGTAAGGCTGCCAAGAGGACTTGAAAGCGGGGCAGAATTGCAGGAAACCGATTTCAGGAGGTAGACTGGAATTGCATTGAAAGCATAGGAAAAGAGGCAGAACGTCCACAATGATGCACTTGGCCAAAAAGGGCGTATGCGTTTTTTCCTGAATATATTCAGGAAAAAACGCATACGCCCTTTTTGGCCAACCAAGCAAGCTTGCAAAGGAAATCTGCACTACAATGAAGTCTCACTTCCCCCCGGTCAAAAGGGCCATCTGAAAAAAGTGTAAAATCCAGAAAGGCAGGACAGGCCATGGAGAACTGGGAGCCTTGTTATGCTGATGGGCGGGATGTAAATTGCCAACAGACACTCGGGAGAAGTGTATGGTGTTTCCTGAAACATCTAAAAAACAAAGCAACAGAGCCTAGGGCACTTCCACTTATGGTCCTATAGCTTAGGGAAATTAAAATCAAAAAGACACAGCCACCCCAAAGTTTGGGACGCCTCTGTTTACAAGAACCTCGTTTACAGTACAAGTTCAACATCGCAGAAAGTGAAAAATGGATAAAGAAATTGTGGTATTTACTTACAAAGCAATATCACTCAGCAATGAAATCCATCTCATCAGGCCATTAGCAGCACAATGAGTGGATTCAGGTATGATGATTCTAACTGAAATAAGTCACACAGAAAAAGAAACATCATAAGATATCAGTAATACACGGAATGTAAACTTGGCTACACAGGAACTGAATTACAGAACAGAACAGGGTCTCAAATTTAGAAAACCAACTTATGCTTGCTTAAGGGTAAAGGTGAGTTGGGGTGCTGCATAAAACCAGAGATTGAAATGAGCACAGATAAAGTTCCTTAAGCCAAATATGGAATAGACAAGAGCTACTCCTTGCTCAACGAAATGGACTCAACACCGCATATTAAACGCCTAAGAATGTACCTGACTAGTAAGTATCTTAAAACCTATGGATTGCTATGTCTCCGAAAGAGAATCAAGCATGTGTACAGGGGCATAAACGCAGCAGTGATGGGATTGGAGAGGTTCGGTGAGCAAATGAAGACCCTTTGAAGTCATATTGCATGGTACCCATTCCAAGGGTTTCAACTACCCAGGTTTAAGGTATTCTTCCTTCAGCTAAAACATGCATGTGGGACCTAGAGTACGATCAACCATGTGATCGGGAAACGTGTTCAAATATGTCTCAGTTTTCGTACCCTGGTACTCGGGTGCAACATTCCAGACGCTTTACTTACACCCTCCCGACTTGGAGAGTCAGTCCCTTTAACCTCCTGTTTGGCCCAGTTTGCAATTTCTGCGGAAGATGAACAGGAATAGCGAGAACCAATGAGAGACTAGCTGGAGGTGTCTGGACGGGCAAATTTAACTCTCATTTCCCACCAGGAAGAGGAATTAACCAAAGGCTCAGCGTGCCGTGCCAGAACCAGATTAGGGCCTGAAGCCATCCTGCGGTGTTGCGGCCAGCTCAAAAGAAAGCGAGTTGAAGAAAGGAGCTCAGGGGCACTGTAATTCACAAACCTGCAGAGTTATAAATGACAGCTATCGTCCAAAAATATACTGAAGTAAGGCTGCCAAGAGGACTTGAAAGCGGGGCAGAATTGCAGGAATCCGATTTCAGGAGGTAGAGTGGAATTGCATTGAAAGCATAGGAAAAGAGGCAGAACGTCCACAATGATGCACTTGGCCAAAAAGGGCGTATGCGTTTTTTCCTGAATATATTCAGGAAAAAACGCATACGCCCTTTTTGGCCAACCAAGCAAGCTTGCAAAGGAAATCTGCACTACAATGAAGTCTCACTTCCCCCCGGTCAAAAGGGCCATCTGAAAAAAGTGTAAAATCCAGAAAGGCAGGACAGGCCATGGAGAACTGGGAGCCTTTTTATGCTGATGGGAGGGATGTAAATTGCCAACAGACACTCCGGAGAAGTGTATGGTGTTTCCTGAAACATCTAAAAAACAAAGCAACAGAGCCTAGGGCACTTCCACTTATGGTCCTATAGCTTAGGGAAATTAAAATCAAAAAGACACAGCCACCCCAAAGTTTGGGACGCCTCTGTTTACAAGAACCTCATTTACCGTACAAGTTCAATATCACAGAAAGTGAAAAATGGATAAAGAAGTTGTGGTACTTACGTACAATGCAGTATCACTCAACAATGAAATCTATGTCATCAGGCCCGTAGCAGCATAATGAGTGGATTCAGGTACGATGATTCTAACTGAAATAAGTCACACAGAAAAAGAAACATCATAAGATATCACTAATACACAGAATGTAAACTTGGCTACACAGGAACTGAATTCCAAAACAGAACAGGGTCTCAAATTTAGAAAACCAACTTATGCTTGCTTAAGCGGAAAGGTGAGTTGGGGTGCTGCATAAAACCAGAGATTGAAATGAGCACAGATAAAGTTCCTTAAGCCAAATATGGAATAGACAAGAGCTACTCCTTGCTCAACGAAATGGACTCAACACCCCATATTAAATGCCTAAGAATGTACCTGACTAGTAAGTATCTTAAAACCTATGGATTACTATGTCTCCAAAAGAGAATCAAGCGTCTGTACAGGGGGATAAATGCAGCAGTGATAGGATTGGAGAAGTTCAGTGAGCAAATGAAGACCCTTTGAAGTCATATTGCATGGTACCCATTACACGGGTCTCAACTCTCCAGGTTTAAGGTATTCTTCCTTCAGCTAAAACATGCATGTGGGACCCAGAGTATGATCAACCGTGTGAACGGGAGACGTGTTCAAATATGTCTCAGTTTTCCTCCCCTGGTACTCGGGTGCAACATTCCAGACGCTTTACTAACACCCTCCCGACTTGGAGAGTCAGTCCCTTTAACCTCCTGTTTGGCCCAGTTTGCAATTTCTGCGGAAGATGAACAGGAATAGCGAGAACCAATGAGAGACTAGCTGGAGGTGTCTGGACGGGCAAATTTAACTCTCATTTCCCACCAGGAAGAGGAATTAACCAAAGGCTCAGCGTGCCGTGCCGGAACCAGATTAAGGCCTGAAGCCATCTTGCGGTGCTGCGGCCAGCTCAAAAGAAAGCGAGTTGAAGAAAGGAGCTCAGGGGCACTGTAATTCACAAACCTGCAGAGTTATAAATGACAGCTATCGTCCAAAAATATACTGAAGTAAGGCTGCCAAGAGGACTTGAAAGCGGGGCAGAATTGCAGGAAACCGATTTCAGGAGGTAGACTGGAATTGCATTGAAAGCATAGGAAAAGAGGCAGAACGTCCACAATGATGCACTTGGCCAAAAAGGGCGTATGCGTTTTTTCCTGAATATATTCAGGAAAAAACGCATACGCCCTTTTTGGCCAACCAAGCAAGCTTGCAAAGGAAATCTGCACTACAATGAAGTCTCACTTCCCCCCGGTCAAAAGGGCCATCTGAAAAAAGTGTAAAATCCAGAAAGGCAGGACAGGCCATGGAGAACTGGGAGCCTTGTTATGCTGATGGGCGGGATGTAAATTGCCAACAGACACTCGGGAGAAGTGTATGGTGTTTCCTGAAACATCTAAAAAACAAAGCAACAGAGCCTAGGGCACTTCCACTTATGGTCCTATAGCTTAGGGAAATTAAAATCAAAAAGACACAGCCACCCCAAAGTTTGGGACGCCTCTGTTTACAAGAACCTCGTTTACAGTACAAGTTCAACATCGCAGAAAGTGAAAAATGGATAAAGAAGTTGTGGTATTTACTTACAAAGCAATATCACTCAGCAATGAAATCTATGTCATCAGGCCCTTAGCAGCACAATGAGTGGATTCAGGTATGATGATTCTAACTGAAATAAGTCACACAGAAAAAGAAACATCATAAGATATCAGTAATACACGGAATGTAAACTTGGCTACACAGGAACTGAATTACAGAACAGAACAGGGTCTCAAATTTAGAAAACCAACTTATGCTTGCTTAAGGGGAAAGGTGAGTTGGGGTGCTGCATAAAACCAGAGATTGAAATGAGCACAGATAAAGTTCCTTAAGCCAAATATGGAATAGACAAGAGCTACTCCTTGCTCAACGAAATGGACTCAACACCGCATATTAAACGCCTAAGAATGTACCTGACTAGTAAGTATCTTAAAACCTATGGATTGCTATGTCTCCGAAAGAGAATCAAGCATGTGTACAGGGGCATAAACGCAGCAGTGATAGGATTGGAGAGGTTCGGTGAGCAAATGAAGACCCTTTGAAGTCATATTGCATGGTACCCATTCCACGGGTTTCAACTACCCAGGTTTAAGGTATTCTACCTTCAGCTAAAACATGCATGTGGAAACTAGAGTATGATCAACCATGTGATCGGGAAACGTGTTCAAATATGTCTCAGTTTTCGTACCCTGGTACTCGGGTGCAACATTCCAGACGCTTTACTAACACCCTCCCGACTTGGAGAGTCAGTCCCTTTAACCTCCTGTTTGGCCCAGTTTGCAATTTCTGTGGAAGATGAACAGGAATAGCGAGAACCAATGAGAGACTAGCTGGAGGTGTCTGGACGGGCAAATTTAACTCTCATTTCCCACCAGGAAGAGGAATTAACCAAAGGCTCAGCTTGCCGTGCCGGAACCAGATTAGGGCCTGAAGCCATCCTGCGGTGTTGCGGCCAGCTCAAAAGAAAGCGAGTTGAAGAAAGGAGCTCAGGGGCACTGTAATTCACAAACCTGCAGAGTTATAAATGACAGCTATCGTCCAAAAATATACTGAAGTAAGGCTGCCAAGAGGACTTGAAAGCGGGGCAGAATTGCAGGAAACCGATTTCAGGAGGTAGACTGGAATTGCATTGAAAGCATAGGAAAAGAGGCAGAACGTCCACAATGATGCACTTGGCCAAAAAGGGCATATGCGTTTTTTCCTGAATATGTTCAGGAAAAAACGTATACGCCCTTTTTGGCCAACCAAGCAAGCTTGCAAAGGAAATCTGCACTACAATGAAGTCTCACTTCCCCCCGGTCAAAAGGGCCATCTGAAAAAAGTGTAAAATCCAGAAAGGCAGGACAGGCCATGGAGAACTGGGAGCCTTTTTATGCTGATGGGAGGGATGTAAATTGCCAACAGCCACTCGGGAGAAGTGTATGGTGTTTCCTGAAACATCTAAAAAACAAAGCAACAGAGCCTAGGGCACTTCCACTTATGGTCCTATAGCTTAGGGAAATTAAAATCAAAAAGACACAGCCACCCCAAAGTTTGGGACGCCTCTGTTTACAAGAACCTCATTTACCATACAAGTTCAATATCACAGAAAGTGAAAAATGGATAAAGAAGTTGTGGTACTTACGTACAATGCAGTATCACTCAACAATGAAATCTATGTCATCAGGCCCGTAGCAGCATAATGAGTGGATTCAGGTACGATGATTCTAACTGAAATAAGTCACACAGAAAAAGAAACATCATAAGATATCACTAATACACAGAATGTAAACTTGGCTACACAGGAACTGAATTCCAAAACAGAACAGGGTCTCAAATTTAGAAAACCAACTTATGCTTGCTTAAGCGGAAAGGTGAGTTGGGGTGCTGCATAAAACCAGGGATTGAAATGAGCACAGATAAAGTTCCTTAAGCCAAATATGGAATAGACAAGAGCTACTCCTTGCTCAACGAAATGGACTCAACACCCCATATTAAATGCCTAAGAATGTACCTGACTAGTAAGTATCTTAAAACCTATGTATTGCTATGTCTTCAAAAGAGAATCAAGCGTCTGTACAGGGGGATAAATGCAGCAGTGATAGGATTGGAGAAGTTCGGTGAGCAAATGAAGACCCTTTGAAGTCATATTGCATGGTACCCATTACACGGGTCTCAACTCTCCAGGTTTAAGGTATTCTTCCTTCAGCTAAAACATGCATGTGGAACCCAGAGTATGATCAACCGTGTGAACGGGAGATGTGTTCAAATATGTCTCAGTTTTCCTCCCCTGGTACTCGGGTGCAACATTCCAGACGCTTTACTAACACCCTCCCGACTTGGAGAGTCAGTCCCTTTAACCTCCTGTTTGGCCCAGTTTGCAATTTCTGCGGAAGATGAACAGGAATAGCGAGAACCAATGAGAGACTAGCTGGAGGTGTCTGGACGGGCAAATTTAACTCTCATTTCCCACCAGGAAGAGGAATTAACCAAAGGCTCAGCGTGCCGTGCCGGAACCAGATTAAGGCCTGAAGCCATCCTGCGGTGTTGCGGCCAGCTCAAAAGAAAGCGAGTTGAAGAAAGGAGCTCAGGGGCACTGTAATTCACAAACCTGCAGAGTTATAAATGACAGCTATCGTCCAAAAATATACTGAAGTAAGGCTGCCAAGAGGACTTGAAAGCGGGGCAGAATTGCAGGAAACCAATTTCAGGAGGTAGACTGGAATTGCATTGAAAGCATAGGAAAAGAGGCAGAACGTCCACAATGATGCACTTGGCCAAAAAGGGCATATGCGTTTTTTCCTGAATATATTCAGAAAAAAACGCATACGCCCTTTTTGGCCAACCAAGCAAGCTTGCAAAAGAAATCTGCACTACAATGAAGTCTCACTTCCCCCCGGTCAAAAGGGCCATCTGAAAAAAGTGTAAAATCCAGAAAGGCAGGACAGGCCATGGAGAACTGGGAGCCTTGTTATGCTGATGGGCGGGATGTAAATTGCCAACAGACACTCGGGAGAAGTGTATGGTGTTTCCTGAAACATCTAAAAAACAAAGCAACAGAGCCTAGGGCACTTCCACTTATGGTCCTATAGCTTAGGGAAATTAAAATCAAAAAGACACAGCCACCCCAAAGTTTGGGACGCCTCTGTTTACAAGAACCTCGTGTACAGTACAAGTTCAACATCGCAGAAAGTGAAAAATGGATAAAGAAGTTGTGGTATTTACTTACAAAGCAATATCACTCAGCAATGAAATCTATGTCATCAGGCCCTTAGCAGCACAATGAGTGGATTCAGGTATGATGATTCTAACTGAAATAAGTCACACAGAAAAAGAAACATCATAAGATATCAGTAATACACGGAATGTAAACTTGGCTACACAGGAACTGAATTACAGAACAGAACAGGGTCTCAAATTTAGAAAACCAACTTATGCTTGCTTAAGGGTAAAGGTGAGTTGGGGTGCTGCATAAAACCAGAGATTGAAATGAGCACAGATAAAGTTCCTTAAGCCAAATATGGAATAGACAAGAGCTACTCCTTGCTCAACGAAATGGACTCAACACCGCATATTAAACGCCTAAGAATGTACCTGACTAGTAAGTATCTTAAAACCTATGGATTGCTATGTCTCCGAAAGAGAATCAAGCATGTGTACAGGGGCATAAACGCAGCAGTGATAGGATTGGAGAGGTTCGGTGAGCAAATGAAGACCCTTTGAAGTCATATTGCATGGTACCCATTCCACGGGTTTCAACTACCCAGGTTTAAGGTATTCTACCTTCAGCTAAAACATGCATGTGGAAACTAGAGTATGATCAACCATGTGATCGGGAAACGTGTTCAAATATGTCTCAGTTTTCGTACCCTGGTACTCGGGTGCAACATTCCAGACGCTTTACTAACACCCTCCCGACTTGGAGAGTCAGTCCCTTTAACCTCCTGTTTGGCCCAGTTTGCAATTTCTGTGGAAGATGAACAGGAATAGCGAGAACCAATGAGAGACTAGCTGGAGGTGTCTGGACGGGCAAATTTAACTCTCATTTCCCACCAGGAAGAGGAATTAACCAAAGGCTCAGCTTGCCGTGCCGGAACAAGATTAGGGCCTGAAGCCATCCTGCGGTGTTGCGGCCAGCTCAAAAGAAAGCGAGTTGAAGAAAGGAGCTCAGGGGCACTGTAATTCACAAACCTGCAGAGTTATAAATGACAGCTATCGTCCAAAAATATAACTGAAGTAAGGCTGCCAAGAGGACTTGAAAGCGGGGCAGAATTGCAGGAAACCGATTTCAGGAGGTAGACTGGAATTGCATTGAAAGCATAGGAAAAGAGGCAGAACGTCCACAATGATGCACTTGGCCAAAAAGGGCATATGCGTTTTTTCCTGAATATGTTCAGGAAAAAACGTATACGCCCTTTTTGGCCAACCAAGCAAGCTTGCAAAGGAAATCTGCACTACAATGAAGTCTCACTTCCCCCCGGTCAAAAGGGCCATCTGAAAAAAGTGTAAAATCCAGAAAGGCAGGACAGGCCATGGAGAACTGGGAGCCTTTTTATGCTGATGGGAGGGATGTAAATTGCCAACAGCCACTCGGGAGAAGTGTATGGTGTTTCCTGAAACATCTAAAAAACAAAGCAACAGAGCCTAGGGCACTTCCACTTATGGTCCTATAGCTTAGGGAAATTAAAATCAAAAAGACACAGCCACCCCAAAGTTTGGGACGCCTCTGTTTACAAGAACCTCATTTACCATACAAGTTCAATATCACAGAAAGTGAAAAATGGATAAAGAAGTTGTGGTACTTACGTACAATGCAGTATCACTCAACAATGAAATCTATGTCATCAGGCCCGTAGCAGCATAATGAGTGGATTCAGGTACGATGATTCTAACTGAAATAAGTCACACAGAAAAAGAAACATCATAAGATATCAGTAATACACGGAATGTAAACTTGGCTACACAGGAACTGAATTCCAAAACAGAACAGGGTCTCAAATTTAGAAAACCAACTTATGCTTGCTTAAGGGGAAAGGTGAGTTGGGGTGCTGCATAAAACCAGAGATTGAAATGAGCACAGATAAAGTTCCTTAAGCCAAATATGGAATAGACAAGAGCTACTCCTTGCTCAACGAAATGGACTCAACACCGCATATTAAACGCCTAAGAATGTACCTGACTAGTAAGTATCTTAAAACCTATGGATTGCTATGTCTCCAAAAGAGAATCAAGCGTCTGTACAGGGGGATAAACGCAGCAGTGATAGGATTGGAGAAGTTCGGTGAGCAAATGAAGACCCTTTGAAGTCATATTGCATGGTACCCATTACACGGGTCTCAACTCTCCAGGTTTAAGGTATTCTTCCTTCAGCTAAAACATGCATGTGGAACCCAGAGTATGATCAACCGTGTGAACGGGAGACGTGTTCAAATATGTCTCAGTTTTCCTCCCCTGGTACTCGGGTGCAACATTCCAGACGCTTTACTAACACCCTCCCGACTTGGAGAGTCAGTCCCTTTAACCTCCTGTTTGGCCCAGTTTGCAATTTCTGCGGAAGATGAACAGGAATAGCGAGAACCAATGAGAGACTAGCTGGAGGTGTCTGGACGGGCAAATTTAACTCTCATTTCCCACCAGGAAGAGGAATTAACCAAAGGCTCAGCGTGCCGTGCCGGAACCAGATTAAGGCCTGAAGCCATCCTGCGGTGTTGCGGCCAGCTCAAAAGAAAGCGAGTTGAAGAAAGGAGCTCAGGGGCACTGTAATTCACAAACCTGCAGAGTTATAAATGACAGCTATCGTCCAAAAATATACTGAAGTAAGGCTGCCAAGAGGACTTGAAAGCGGGGCAGAATTGCAGGAAACCGATTTCAGGAGGTAGACTGGAATTGCATTGAAAGCATAGGAAAAGAGGCAGAACGTCCACAATGATGCACTTGGCCAAAAAGGGCGTATGCGTTTTTTCCTGAATATATTCAGGAAAAAACGCATACGCCCTTTTTGGCCAACCAAGCAAGCTTGCAAAGGAAATCTGCACTACAATGAAGTCTCACTTCCCCCCGGTCAAAAGGGCCATCTGAAAAAAGTGTAAAATCCAGAAAGGCAGGACAGGCCATGGAGAACTGGGAGCCTTGTTATGCTGATGGGCGGGATGTAAATTGCCAACAGACACTCGGGAGAAGTGTATGGTGTTTCCTGAAACATCTAAAAAACAAAGCAACAGAGCCTAGGGCACTTCCACTTATGGTCCTATAGCTTAGGGAAATTAAAATCAAAAAGACACAGCCACCCCAAAGTTTGGGACGCCTCTGTTTACAAGAACCTCATTTACAGTACAAGTTCAACATCGCAGAAAGTGAAAAATGGATAAAGAAGTTGTGGTATTTACTTACAAAGCAATATCACTCAGCAATGGAATGTATGTCATCAGGCCCTTAGCAGCACAATGAGTGGATTCAGGTATGATGATTCTAGCTGATATAAGTCACACAGAAAAAGAAACATCATAAGATATCAGTAATACACGGAATGTAAACTTGGCTACACAGGAACTGAATTACAGAACAGAACAGGGTCTCAAATTTAGAAAACCAACTTATGCTTGCTTAAGGGTAAAGGTGAGTTGGGGTGCTGCATAAAACCAGAGATTGAAATGAGCACAGATAAAGTTCCTTAAGCCAAATATGGAATAGACAAGAGCTACTCCTTGCTCAACGAAATGGACTCAACACCGCATATTAAACGCCTAAGAATGTACCTGACTAGTAAGTATCTTAAAACCTATGGATTGCTATGTCTCCAAAAGAGAATCAAGCGTCTGTACAGGGGGATAAACGCAGCAGTGATAGGATTGGAGAAGTTCGGTGAGCAAATGAAGACCCTTTGAAGTCATATTGCATGGTACCCATTACACGGGTCTCAACTCTCCAGGTTTAAGGTATTCTTCCTTCAGCTAAAACATGCATGTGGAACCCAGAGTATGATCAACCGTGTGAACGGGAGACGTGTTCAAATATGTCTCAGTTTTCCTCCCCTGGTACTCGGGTGCAACATTCCAGACGCTTTACTAACACCCTCCCGACTTGGAGAGTCAGTCCCTTTAACCTCCTGTTTGGCCCAGTTTGCAATTTCTGCGGAAGATGAACAGGAATAGCGAGAACCAATGAGAGACTAGCTGGAGGTGTCTGGACGGGCAAATTTAACTCTCATTTCCCACCAGGAAGAGGAATTAACCAAAGGCTCAGCTTGCCGTGCCGGAACCAGATTAGGGCCTGAAGCCATCCTGCGGTGTTGCGGCCAGCTCAAAAGAAAGCGAGTTGAAGAAAGGAGCTCAGGGGCACTGTAATTCACAAACCTGCAGAGTTATAAATGACAGCTATCGTCCAAAAATATACTGAAGTAAGGCTGCCAAGAGGACTTGAAATCGGGGCAGAATTGCAGGAAACCGATTTCAGGAGGTAGACTGGAATTGCATTGAAAGCATAGGAAAAGAGGCAGAACGTCCACAATGATGCACTTGGCCAAAAAGGGCGTATGAGTTTTTTCCTGAATATATTCAGGAAAAAACGCATACGCCCTTTTTGGCCAACCAAGCAAGCTTGCAAAGGAAATCTGCACTACAATGAAGTCTCACTTCCCCCCGGTCAAAAGGGCCATCTGAAAAAAGTGTAAAATCCAGAAAGGCAGGACAGGCCATGGAGAACTGGGAGCCTTGTTATGCTGATGGGCGGGATGTAAATTGCCAACAGCCACTCGGGAGAAGTGTATGGTGTTTCCTGAAACATCTAAAAAACAAAGCAACAGAGCCTAGGGCACTTCCACTTATGGTCCTATAGCTTAGGGAAATGAAAATCAAAAAGACACAGCCACCCCAAAGTTTGGGACGCCTCTGTTCACAAGAACCTCATTTACAGTACAAGTTCAACATCGCAGAAAGTGAAAAATGGATAAAGAAGTTGTGGTATTTACTTACAAAGCAATATCACTCAGCAATGGAATCTATGTCATCAGGCCCTTAGCAGCACAATGAGTGGATTCAGGTATGATGATTCTAGCTGATATAAGTCACACAGAAAAAGAAACATCATAAGATATCAGTAATACACGGAATGTAAACTTGGCTACACAGGAACTGAATTACAGAACAGAACAGGGTCTCAAATTTAGAAAACCAACTTATGCTTGCTTAAGGGTAAAGGTGAGTTGGGGTGCTGCATAAAACCAGAGATTGAAATGAGCACAGATAAAGTTCCTTAAGCCAAATATGGAATAGACAAGAGCTACTCCTTGCTCAACGAAATGGACTCAACACCGCATATTAAACGCCTAAGAATGTACCTGACTAGTAAGTATCTTAAAACCTATGGATTGCTATGTCTCCGAAAGAGAATCAAGCATGTGTACAGGGGCATAAACGCAGCAGTGATAGGATTGGAGAGGTTCGGTGAGCAAATGAAGACCCTTTGAAGTCATATTGCATGGTACCCATTACACGGGTCTCAACTCTCCAGGTTTAAGGTATTCTTCCTTCAGCTAAAACATGCATGTGGAACCCAGAGTATGATCAACCGTTTGAACGGGAGACGTGTTCAAATATGTCTCAGTTTTCGTACCCTGGTACTCGGGTGCAACATTCCAGACGCTTTACTAACACCCTCCCGACTTGGAGAGTCAGTCCCTTTAACCTCCTGTTTGGCACAGTTTGCAATTTCTGCAGAAGATGAACAGGAATAGCGAGAACCAATGAGAGACTAGCTGGAGGTGTCTGGACGGGCAAATTTAACTCTCATTTCCCACCAGGAAGAGGAATTAACCAAAGGCTCAGCGTGCCGTGCCGGAACCAGATTAGGGCCTGAAGCCATCCTGCGGTGTTGCGGCCAGCTCAAAAGAAAGCGAGTTGAAGAAAGGAGCTCAGGGGCACTGTAATTCACAAACCTGCAGAGTTATAAATGACAGCTATCGTCCAAAAATATACTGAAGTAAGGCTGCCAAGAGGACTTGAAAGCGGGGCAGAATTGCAGGAAACCGATTTCAGGAGGTAGACTGGAATTGCATTGAAAGCATAGGAAAAGAGGCAGAACGTCCACAATGATGCACTTGGCCAAAAAGGGCGTATGCGTTTTTTCCTGAATATATTCAGGAAAAAACGCATACGCCCTTTTAGGCCAACCAAGCAAGCTTGCAAAGGAAATCTGCACTACAATGAAGTCTCACTTCCCCCTGGTCAAAAGGGCCATCTGAAAAAAGTGTAAAATCCAGAAAGGCAGGACAGGCCATGGAGAACTGGGAGCCTTGTTATGCTGATGGGCGGCATGTAAATTGCCAACAGACACTCGGGAGAAGTGTATGGTGTTTCCTGAAACATCTAAAAAACAAAGCAACAGAGCCTAGGGCACTTCCACTTATGGTCCTATAGCTTAGGGAAATTAAAATAAAAAAGACACAGCCACCCCAAAGTTTGGGACGCCTCTGTTTACAAGAACCTCGTTTACAGTACAAGTTCAACATTGCAGAAAGTGAAAAATGGATAAAGAAGTTGTGGTATTTACTTACAAAGCAATATCACTCAGCAATGGAATCTATGTCATCAGGCCCTTAGCAGCACAATGAGTGGATTCAGGTATGATGATTCTAACTGATATAAGTCACACAGAAAAAGAAACATCATAAGATATCAGTAATACACGGAATGTAAACTTGGCTACACAGGAACTGAATTACAGAACAGAACAGGGTCTCAAATTTAGAAAACCAACTTATGCTTGCTTAAGGGTAAAGGTGAGTTCGGGTGCTGCATAAAACCAGAGATTGAAATGAGCACAGATAAAGTTCCTTAAGCCAAATATGGAATAGACAAGAGCTACTCCTTGCTCAACGAAATGGACTCAACACCGCATATTAAACGCCTAAGAATGTACCTGACTAGTAAGTATCTTAAAACCTATGGATTGCTATGTCTCCGAAAGAGAATCAAGCATCTGTACAGGGGCATAAACACAGCAGTGATAGGATTGGAGAGGTTCGGTGAGCAAATGAAGACACTTTGAAGTCATATTGCATGGTACCCATTCCACGGGTCTCTACTCTCCAGGTTTAAGGTATTCTTCCTTCAGCTAAAACATGCATGTGGAACCCAGATTATGATCAACCATGTGAACGGGAGACGTGTTCAAATATGTCTCAGTTTTGGTCCCCTGGTACCCGGGTGCAACATTCCAGACGCTTTACTAACACTCTCCCCACTTGGAGAGTCAGCGCCTTTAACCTCCTGTTTGGCCCAGTTTGCAATTTCTGCGGAAGATGAACAGGAATAGGGAGAACCAATGAGAGACTAGCTGGAGGTGTCTGGACGGGCAAATTTAACTCTCATTTCCCACCAGGAAGAGGAAATAACCAAAGGCTCAGCGTGCCGTGCCGGAACCAGATTAGGGCCTGAAGCCATCCTGCGGTGTTGCGGCCAGGTCACAAGAAAGCGAGTTGAAGAAAGGAGCTCAGGGGCACTGTAATTCACAAAACTGCAGAGTTATAAATGACAGCTATCGTCCAAAAATATACTGAAGTAAGGCTGCCAAGAGGACTTGAAAGCGGGGCAGAATTGCAGGAAACCGATTTCAGGAGGTAGACTGGAATTGCATTGAAAGCATAGGAAAAGACGCAGAACGTCCACAATGATGCACTTGGCCAAAAAGGGCGTATGCGTTTTTTCCTGAATATATTCAGGAAAAAACGCATATGCCCTTTTTGGCCAACCAAGCAAGCTTGCAAAGGAAATCTGCACTACAATGAAGTCTCACTTCCCCCCGGTCAAAAGGGCCATCTGAAAAAAGTGTAAAATCCAGAAAGGCAGGACAGGCCATGGAGAACTGGGAGCCTTGTTATGCTGATGGGCGGGATGTAAATTGCCAACAGCCACTCGGGAGAAGTGTATGGTGTTTCCTGAAACATCTAAAAAACAAAGCAACAGAGCCTAGGGCACTTCCACTTATGGTCCTATAGCTTAGGGAAATTAAAATCAAAAAGACACAGCCACCCCAAAGTTTGGGACGCCTCTGTTTACAAGAACCTCGTTTACAGTACAAGTTCAACATCGCAGAAAGTGAAAAATGGATAAAGAAGTTGTGGTATTTACTTACAAAGCAATATCACTCAGCAATGGAATCTATGTCATCAGGCCCTTAGCAGCACAATGAGTGGATTCAGGTATGATGATTCTAACTGATATAAGTCACACAGAAAAAGAAACATCATAAGATATCAGTAATACACGGAATGTAAACTTGGCTACACAGGAACTGAATTACAGAACAGAACAGGGTCTCAAATTTAGAAAACCAACTTATGCTTGCTTAAGGGTAAAGGTGAGTTCGGGTGCTGCATAAAACCAGAGATTGAAATGAGCACAGATAAAGTTCCTTAAGCCAAATATGGAATAGACAAGAGCTACACCTTGCTCAACGAAATGGACTCAACACCGCATATTAAACGCCTAAGAATGTACCTGACTAGTAAGTATCTTAAAACCTATGGATTGCTATGTCTCCGAAAGAGAATCAAGCATGTGTACAGGGGCATAAACACAGCAGTGATAGGATTGGAGAGGTTCGGTGAGCAAATGAAGACCCTTTGAAGTCATATTGCATGGTACCCATTCCACGGGTCTCAACTCTCCAGGTTTAAGGTATTCTTCCTTCAGCTAAAACATGCATGTGGAACACAGAGTATGATCAACCGTGTGAACGGAGACGTGTTCAAATATGTCTCAGTTTTCCTCCCCTGGTACTCGGGTGCAACATTCCTGACACTTTACTAACACTCTCCCCACTTGGAGAGTCAGCGCCTTTAACCTCCTGTTTGGCCCAGTTTGCAATTTCTGCGGAAGATGAACAGGAATAGCGAGAACCAATGAGAGACTAGCTGGAGGTGTCTGGACGGGCAAATTTAACTCTCATTTCCCACCAGGAAGAGGAAATAACCAAAGGCTCAGCGTGCCGTGCCGGAACAAGATTAGGGCCTGAAGCCATCCTGCGGTGTTGCGGCCAGCTCAAAAGAAAGCGAGTTGAAGAAAGGAGCTCAGGGGTACTGTAATTCACAAACCTGCAGAGTTATAAATGACAGCTATCGTCCAAAAATATACTGAAGTAAGGCTGCCAAGAGGACTTGAAAGCGGGGCAGAATTGCAGGAAACCGATTTCAGGAGGTAGACTGGAATTGCATTGAAAGCATAGGAAAAGAGGCAGAACGTCCACAATGATGCACTTGGCCAAAAAGGGCGTATGCGTTTTTTCCTGAATATATTCAGGAAAAAACGCATACGCCCTTTTAGGCCAACCAAGCAAGCTTGCAAAGGAAATCTGCACTACAATGAAGTCTCACTTCCCCCTGGTCAAAAGGGCCATCTGAAAAAAGTGTAAAATCCAGAAAGGCAGGACAGGCCATGGAGAACTGGGAGCCTTGTTATGCTGATGGGCGGCATGTAAATTGCCAACAGACACTCGGGAGAAGTGTATGGTGTTTCCTGAAACATCTAAAAAACAAAGCAACAGAGCCTAGGGCACTTCCACTTATGGTCCTATAGCTTAGGGAAATTAAAATCAAAAAGACACAGCCACCCCAAAGTTTGGGACGCCTCTGTTTACAAGAACCTCGTTTACAGTACAAGTTCAACATCGCAGAAAGTGAAAAATGGATAAAGAAGTTGTGGTATTTACTTACAAAGCAATATCACTCAGCAATGGAATCTATGTCATCAGGCCCTTAGCAGCACAATGAGTGGATTCAGGTATGATGATTCTAACTGATATAAGTCACACAGAAAAAGAAACATCATAAGATATCAGTAATACACGGAATGTAAACTTGGCTACACAGGAACTGAATTACAGAACAGAACAGGGTCTCAAATTTAGAAAACCAACTTATGCTTGCTTAAGGGTAAAGGTGAGTTCGGGTGCTGCATAAAACCAGAGATTGAAATGAGCACAGATAAAGTTCCTTAAGCCAAATATGGAATAGACAAGAGCTACACCTTGCTCAACGAAATGGACTCAACACCGCATATTAAACGCCTAAGAATGTACCTGACTAGTAAGTATCTTAAAACCTATGGATTGCTATGTCTCCGAAAGAGAATCAAGCATGTGTACAGGGGCATAAACACAGCAGTGATAGGATTGGAGAGGTTCGGTGAGCAAATGAAGACCCTTTGAAGTCATATTGCATGGTACCCATTCCACGGGTCTCAACTCTCCAGGTTTAAGGTATTCTTCCTTCAGCTAAAACATGCATGTGGAACACAGAGTATGATCAACCGTGTGAACGGAGACGTGTTCAAATATGTCTCAGTTTTCCTCCCCTGGTACTCGGGTGCAACATTCCTGACACTTTACTAACACTCTCCCCACTTGGAGAGTCAGCGCCTTTAACCTCCTGTTTGGCCCAGTTTGCAATTTCTGCGGAAGATGAACAGGAATAGCGAGAACCAATGAGAGACTAGCTGGAGGTGTCTGGACGGGCAAATTTAACTCTCATTTCCCACCAGGAAGAGGAAATAACCAAAGGCTCAGCGTGCCGTGCCGGAACAAGATTAGGGCCTGAAGCCATCCTGCGGTGTTGCGGCCAGCTCAAAAGAAAGCGAGTTGAAGAAAGGAGCTCAGGGGTACTGTAATTCACAAACCTGCAGAGTTATAAATGACAGCTATCGTCCAAAAATATACTGAAGTAAGGCTGCCAAGAGGACTTGAAAGCGGGGCAGAATTGCAGGAAACCGATTTCAGGAGGTAGACTGGAATTGCATTGAAAGCATAGGAAAAGAGGCAGAACGTCCACAATGATGCACTTGGCCAAAAAGGGCGTATGCGTTTTTTCCTGAATATATTCAGGAAAAAACGCATACGCCCTTTTAGGCCAACCAAGCAAGCTTGCAAAGGAAATCTGCACTACAATGAAGTCTCACTTCCCCCTGGTCAAAAGGGCCATCTGAAAAAAGTGTAAAATCCAGAAAGGCAGGACAGGCCATGGAGAACTGGGAGCCTTGTTATGCTGATGGGCGGCATGTAAATTGCCAACAGACACTCGGGAGAAGTGTATGGTGTTTCCTGAAACATCTAAAAAACAAAGCAACAGAGCCTAGGGCACTTCCACTTATGGTCCTATAGCTTAGGGAAATTAAAATAAAAAAGACACAGCCACCCCAAAGTTTGGGACGCCTCTGTTTACAAGAACCTCGTTTACAGTACAAGTTCAACATTGCAGAAAGTGAAAAATGGATAAAGAAGTTGTGGTATTTACTTACAAAGCAATATCACTCAGCAATGGAATCTATGTCATCAGGCCCTTAGCAGCACAATGAGTGGATTCAGGTATGATGATTCTAACTGATATAAGTCACACAGAAAAAGAAACATCATAAGATATCAGTAATACACGGAATGTAAACTTGGCTACACAGGAACTGAATTACAGAACAGAACAGGGTCTCAAATTTAGAAAACCAACTTATGCTTGCTTAAGGGTAAAGGTGAGTTCGGGTGCTGCATAAAACCAGAGATTGAAATGAGCACAGATAAAGTTCCTTAAGCCAAATATGGAATAGACAAGAGCTACTCCTTGCTCAACGAAATGGACTCAACACCGCATATTAAACGCCTAAGAATGTACCTGACTAGTAAGTATCTTAAAACCTATGGATTGCTATGTCTGTGAAAGAGAATCAAGCATGTGTACAGGGGCATAAACACAGCAGTGATAGGATTGGAGAGGTTCGGTGAGCAAATGAAGACACTTTGAAGTCATATTGCATGGTACCCATTCCACGGGTCTCAACTCTCCAGGTTTAAGGTATTCTTCCTTCAGCTAAAACATGCATGTGGAACCCAGAGTATGATCAACCGTGTGAACGGGAGACGTGTTCAAATATGTCTCAGTTTTGGTCCCCTGGTACCCGGGTGCAACATTCCAGACGCTTTACTAACACTCTCCCCACTTGGAGAGTCAGCGCCTTTAACCTCCTGTTTGGCCCAGTTTGCAATTTCTGCGGAAGATGAACAGGAATAGGGAGAACCAATGAGAGACTAGCTGGAGGTGTCTGGACGGGCAAATTTAACTCTCATTTCCCACCAGGAAGAGGAAATAACCAAAGGCTCAGCGTGCCGTGCCGGAACCAGATTAGGGCCTGAAGCCATCCTGCGGTGTTGCGGCCAGGTCACAAGAAAGCGAGTTGAAGAAAGGAGCTCAGGGGCACTGTAATTCACAAAACTGCAGAGTTATAAATGACAGCTATCGTCCAAAAATATACTGAAGTAAGGCTGCCAAGAGGACTTGAAAGCGGGGCAGAATTGCAGGAAACCGATTTCAGGAGGTAGACTGGAATTGCATTGAAAGCATAGGAAAAGACGCAGAACGTCCACAATGATGCACTTGGCCAAAAAGGGCGTATGCGTTTTTTCCTGAATATATTCAGGAAAAAACGCATACGCCCTTTTTGGCCAACCAAGCAAGCTTGCAAAGGAAATCTGCACTACAATGAAGTCTCACTTCCCCCCGGTCAAAAGGGCCATCTGAAAAAAGTGTAAAATCCAGAAAGGCAGGACAGGCCATGGAGAACTGGGAGCCTTGTTATGCTGATGGGCGGGATGTAAATTGCCAACAGCCACTCGGGAGAAGTGTATGGTGTTTCCTGAAACATCTAAAAAACAAAGCAACAGAGCCTAGGGCACTTCCACTTATGGTCCTATAGCTTAGGGAAATTAAAATCAAAAAGACACAGCCACCCCAAAGTTTGGGACGCCTCTGTTTACAAGAACCTCGTTTACAGTACAAGTTCAACATCGCAGAAAGTGAAAAATGGATAAAGAAGTTGTGGTATTTACTTACAAAGCAATATCACTCAGCAATGGAATCTATGTCATCAGGCCCTTAGCAGCACAATGAGTGGATTCAGGTATGATGATTCTAACTGATATAAGTCACACAGAAAAAGAAACATCATAAGATATCAGTAATACACGGAATGTAAACTTGGCTACACAGGAACTGAATTACAGAACAGAACAGGGTCTCAAATTTAGAAAACCAAATTATGCTTGCTTAAGGGTAAAGGTGAGTTCGGGTGCTGCATAAAACCAGAGATTGAAATGAGCACAGATAAAGTTCCTTAAGCCAAATATGGAATAGACAAGAGCTACACCTTGCTCAACGAAATGGACTCAACACCGCATATTAAACGCCTAAGAATGTACCTGACTAGTAAGTATCTTAAAACCTATGGATTGCTATGTCTCCGAAAGAGAATCAAGCATGTGTACAGGGGCATAAACGCAGCAGTGATAGGATTGGAGAGGTTCGGTGAGCAAATGAAGACCCTTTGAAGTCATATTGCATGGTACCCATTCCACGGGTCTCAACTCTCCAGGTTTAAGGTATTCTTCCTTCAGCTAAAACATGCATGTGGAACCCAGAGTATGATCAACCGTGTGAACGGAGACGTGTTCAAATATGTCTCAGTTTTGGTCCCCTGGTACTCGGGTGCAACATTCCTGACACTTTACTAACACTCTCCCCACTTGGAGAGTCAGCGCCTTTAACCTCCTGTTTGGCCCAGTTTGCAATTTCTGCGGAAGATGAACAGGAATAGCGAGAACCAATGAGAGACTAGCTGGAGGTGTCTGGACGGGCAAATTTAACTCTCATTTCCCACCAGGAAGAGGAAATAACCAAAGGCTCAGCGTGCCGTGCCGGAACAAGATTAGGGCCTGAAGCCATCCTGCGGTGTTGCGGCCAGCTCAAAAGAAAGCGAGTTGAAGAAAGGAGCTCAGGGGTACTGTAATTCACAAACCTGCAGAGTTATAAATGACAGCTATCGTCCAAAAATATACTGAAGTAAGGCTGCCAAGAGGACTTGAAAGCGGGGCAGAATTGCAGGAAACCGATTTCAGGAAGTAGACTGGAATTGCATTGAAAGCATAGGAAAAGAGGCAGAACGTCCACAATGATGCACTTGGCCAAAAAGGGCGTATGCGTTTTTTCCTGAATATATTCAGGAAAAAACGCATACGCCCTTTTTGGCCAACCAAGCAAACTTGCAAAGGAAATCTGCACTACAATGAAGTCTCACTTCCCCCCGGTCAAAAGGGCCATCTGAAAAAAGTGTAAAATCCAGAAAGGCAGGACAGGCCATGGAGAACTGGGAGCCTTGTTATGCTGATGGGCGGGATGTAAATTGCCAACAGACACTCGGGAGAAGTGTATGGTGTTTCCTGAAACATCTAAAAAACAAAGCAACAGAGCCTAGGGCACTTCCACTTATGGTCCTATAGATTAGGGAAATTAAAATCAAAAAGACACAGCCACCCCAAAGTTTGGGACGCCTCTGTTTACAAGAACCTCGTTTACAGTACAAGTTCAACATCGCAGAAAGTGAAAAATGGATAAAGAAGTTGTGGTATTTACTTACAAAGCAATATCACTCAGCAATGAAATCTATGTCATCAGGCCCTTAGCAGCACAATGAGTGGATTCAGGTATGATGATTCTAACTGATATAAGTCACACAGAAAAAGAAACATCATAAGATATCAGTAATACACGGAATGTAAACTTGGCTACACAGGAACTGAATTACAGAACAGAACAGGGTCTCAAATTTAGAAAACCAACTTATGCTTGCTTAAGGGGAAAGGTGAGTTGGGGTGCTGCATAAAACCAGAGATTGAAATGAGCACAGATAAAGTTCCTTAAGCCAAATATGGAATAGACAAGAGCTACTCCTTGCTCAACGAAATGGACTCAACACCGCATATTAAACACCTAAGAATGTACCTGACTAGTAAGTATCTTAAAACCTATGGATTGCTATGTCTCCGAAAGAAAATCAAGCGTCTGTACAGGGGCATAAACGCAGCAGTGATAGGATTGGAGAGGTTCGGTGAGCAAATGAAGACCCTTTGAAGTCATATTGTATGGTACCCATTCCACGGGTTTCAACTACCCAGGTTTAAGGTATTCTACCTTCAGCTAAAACATGCATGTGGAAACTAGAGTATGATCAACCATGTGATCGGGAGACATGTTCAAATATGTCTCAGTTTTTGTACCCTGGTACTCGGGTGCAACATTCCAGACGCTTTACTAACACCCTCCCGACTTGGAGAGTCAGTCCCTTTAACCTCCTGTTTGGCCCAGTTTGCAATTTCTGCGGAAGATGAACAGGAATAGCGAGAACCAATGAGAGACTAGCTGGAGGTGTCTGGACGGGCAAATTTAACTCTCATTTCCCACCAGGAAGAGGAATTAACCAAAGGCTCAGCGTGCCGTGCCGGAACCAGATTAGGGCCTGAAGCCATCCTGCGGTGTTGCGGCCAGCTCAAAAGAAAGCGAGTTGAAGAAAGGAGCTCAGGGGCACTGTAATTCACAAACCTGCAGAGTTATAAATGACAGCTATCGTCCAAAGATATACTGAAGTAAGGCTGCCAAGAGGACTTGAACGCGGGGCAGAATTGCAGGAAACCGATTTCAGGAGGTAGACTGGAATTGCATTGAAAGCATAGGAAAAGAGGCAGAACGTCCACAATGATGCACTTGGCCAAAAAGGGCGTATGCGTTTTTTCCTGAATATATTCAGGAAAAAACGCATACGCCCTTTTTGGCCAACCAAGCAAGCTTGCAAAGGAAATCTGCACTACAATGAAGTCTCACTTCCCCCCGGTCAAAAGGGCCATCTGAAAAAAGTGTAAAATCCAGAAAGGCAGGACAGGCCATGGAGAACTGGGAGCCTTTTTATGCTGATGGGAGGGATGTAAATTGCCAAGAGACACTCCGGAGAAGTGTATGGTGTTTCCTGAAACATCTAAAAAACAAAGCAACAGAGCCTAGGGCACTTCCACTTATGGTCCTATAGATTAGGGAAATTAAAATCAAAAAGACACAGCCACCCCAAAGTTTGGGACGCCTCTGTTTACAAGAACCTCGTTTACAGTACAAGTTCAACATCGCAGAAAGTGAAAAATGGATAAAGAAATTGTGGTATTTACTTACAAAGCAATATCACTCAGCAATGGAATCTATGTCATCAGGCCCTTAGCAGCACAATGAGTGGATTCAGGTATGATGATTCTAACTGAAATAAGTCACACAGAAAAAGAAACATCATAAGATATCAGTAATACACGGAATGTAAACTTGGCTACACAGGAACTGAATTACAGAACAGAACAGTGTCTCAAATTTAGAAAACCAACTTATGCTTGCTTAAGGGTAAAGGTGAGTTGGGGTGCTGCATAAAACCAGAGATTGAAATGAGCACAGATAAAGTTCCTTAAGCCAAATATGGAATAGACAAGAGCTACTCCTTGCTCAACGAAATGGACTCAACACCGCATATTAAACGCCTAAGAATGTACCTGACTAGTAAGTATCTTAAAACCTATGGATTGCTATGTCTCCGAAAGAGAATCAAGCATGTGTACAGGGGCATAAACGCAGCAGTGATAGGATTGGAGAGGTTCAGTGAGCAAATGAAGACCCTTTGAAGTCATATTGCATGGTACCCATTCCACGGGTTTCAACTACCCAGGTTTAAGGTATTCTACCTTCAGCTAAAACATGCATGTGGAAACTAGAGTATGATCAACCATGTGATCGGGAAACGTGTTCAAATATGTCTCAGTTTTCGTACCCTGGTACTCGGGTGCAACATTCCAGACGCTTTACTAACACTCTCCCCACTTGGAGAGTCAGCGCCTTTAACCTCCTGTTTGGCCCAGTTTGCAATTTCTGCGGAAGATGAACAGGAATAGGGAGAACCAATGAGAGACTAGCTGGAGGTGTCTGGACGGGCAAATTTAACTCTCATTTCCCACCAGGAGGAGGAAATAACCAAAGGCTCAGCGTGCCGTGCCGGAACAAGATTAGGGCCTGAAGCCATCCTGCGGTGTTGCGGCCAGGTCACAAGAAAGCGAGTTGAAGAAAGGAGCTCAGGGGCACTGTAATTCACAATCCTGCAGAGTTATAAATGACAGCTATCGTCCAAAAATATACTGAAGTAAGGCTGCCAAGAGGACTTGAAAGCGGGGCAGAATTGCAGGAAACCGATTTCAGGAGGTAGACTGGAATTGCATTGAAAGCATAGGAAAAGAGGCAGAACGTCCACAATGATGCACTTGGCCAAAAAGGGCGTATGCGTTTTTTCCTGAATATATTCAGGAAAAAACGCATACGCCCTTTTTGGCCAACCAAGCAAGCTTGCAAAGGAAATCTGCACTACAATGAAGTCTCACTTCCCCCCGGTCAAAAGGGCCATCTGAAAAAAGTGTAAAATCCAGAAAGGCAGGACAGGCCATGGAGAACTGGGAGCCTTGTTATGCTGATGGGCGGGATGTAAATTGCCAACAGACACTCGGGAGAAGTGTATGGTGTTTCCTGAAACATCTAAAAAACAAAGCAACAGAGCCTAGGGCACTTCCACTTATGGTCCTATAGCTTAGGGAAATTAAAATCAAAAAGACACAGCCACCCCAAAGTTTGGGACGCCTCTGTTTACAAGAACCTCATTTACCATACAAGTTCAATATCACAGAAAGTGAAAAATGGATAAAGAAGTTGTGGTACTTACGTACAATGCAGTATCACTCAACAATGAAATCTATGTCATCAGGCCCGTAGCAGCATAATGAGTGGATTCAGGTACGATGATTCTAACTGAAATAAGTCACACAGAAAAAGAAACATCATAAGATATCACTAATACACAGAATGTAAACTTGGCTACACAGGAACTGAATTCCAAAACAGAACAGGGTCTCAAATTTAGAAAACCAACTTATGCTTGCTTAAGGGGAAAGGTGAGTTGGGGTGCTGCATAAAACCAGAGATTGAAATGAGCACAGATAAAGTTCCTTAAGCCAAATATGGAATAGACAAGAGCTACTCCTTGCTCAACGAAATGGACTCAACACCCCATATTAAATGCCTAAGAATGTACCTGACTAGTAAGTATCTTAAAACCTATGGATTGCTATGTCTCCAAAAGAGAATCAAGCGTCTGTACAGGGGGATAAACGCAGCAGTGATAGGATTGGAGAAGTTCGGTGAGCAAATGAAGACCCTTTGAAGTCATATTGCATGGTACCCATTCCACGGGTCTCAACTCTCCAGGTTTAAGGTATTCTTCCTTCAGCTAAAACATGCATGTGGAACCCAGAGTATGATCAACCGTGTGAACGGGAGACGTGTTCAAATATGTCTCAGTTTTTGTACCCTGGTACTCGGGTGCAACATTCCAGACGCTTTACTAACACCCTCCCGACTTGGAGAGTCAGTCCCTTTAACCTCCTGTTTGGCCCAGTTTGCAATTTCTGCGGAAGATGAACAGGAATAGCGAGAACCAATGAGAGACTAGCTGGAGGTGTCTGGACGGGCAAATTTAACTCTCATTTCCCACCAGGAAGAGGAATTAACCAAAGGCTCAGCGTGCCGTGCCGGAACCAGATTAGGGCCTGAAGCCATCCTGCGGTGTTGCGGCCAGGTCACAAGAAAGCGAGTTGAAGAAAGGAGCTCAGGGGCACTGTAATTCACAAACCTGCAGAGTTATAAATGACAGCTATCGTCCAAAAATATACTGAAGTAAGGCTGCCAAGAGGACTTGAAAGCGGGGCAGAATTGCAGGAAACCGATTTCAGGAGGTAGACTGGAATTGCATTGAAAGCATAGGAAAAGAGGCAGAACGTCCACAATGATGCACTTGGCCAAAAAGGGCGTATGCGTTTTTTCCTGAATATATTCAGGAAAAAACGCATACGCCCTTTTTGGCCAACCAAGCAAGCTTGCAAAGGAAATCTGCACTACAATGAAGTCTCACTTCCCCCCGGTCAAAAGGGCCATCTGAAAAAAGTGTAAAATCCAGAAAGGCAGGACAGGCCATGGAGAACTGGGAGCCTTGTTATGCTGATGGGCGGGATGTAAATTGCAAACAGACACTCCGGAGAAGTGTATGGTGTTTCCTGAAACATCTAAAAAACAAAGCAACAGAGCCTAGGGCACTTCCACTTATGGTCCTATAGCTTAGGGAAATTAAAATCAAAAAGACACAGCCACCCCAAAGTTTGGGACGCCTCTGTTTACAAGAACCTCGTTTACAGTACAAGTTCAACATCGCAGAAAGTGAAAAATGGATAAAGAAGTTGTGGTATTTACTTACAAAGCAATATCACTCAGCAATGAAATCTATGTCATCAGGCCCTTAGCAGCACAATGAGTGGATTCAGGTATGATGATTCTAACTGAAATAAGTCACACAGAAAAAGAAACATCATAAGATATCAGTAATACACGGAATGTAAACTTGGCTACACAGGAACTGAATTACAGAACAGAACAGGGTCTCAAATTTAGAAAACCAACTTATGCTTGCTTAAGGGGAAAGGTGAGTTGGGGTGCTGCATAAAACCAGAGATTGAAATGAGCACAGATAAAGTTCCTTAAGCCAAATATGGAATAGATAAGAGCTACTCCTTGCTCAACGAAATGGACTCAACACCGCATATTAAACGCCTAAGAATGTACCTGACTAGTAAGTATCTTAAAACCTATGGATTGCTATGTCTCCGAAAGAGAATCAAGCATGTGTACAGGGGCATAAACGCAGCAGTGATAGGATTGGAGAGGTTCAGTGAGCAAATGAAGACCCTTTGAAGTCATATTGCATGGTACCCATTCCACGGGTTTCAACTACCCAGGTTTAAGGTGTTCTACCTTCAGCTAAAACATGCATGTGGAAACTAGAGTATGATCAACCATGTGATCGGGAAACGTGTTCAAATATGTCTCAGTTTTCGTACCCTGGTACTCGGGTGCAACATTCCAGACGCTTTACTAACACCCTCCCGACTTGGAGAGTCAGTCCCTTTAACCTCCTGTTTGGCCCAGTTTGCAATTTCTGTGGAAGATGAACAGGAATAGCGAGAACCAATGAGAGACTAGCTGGAGGTGTCTGGACGGGCAAATTTAACTCTCATTTCCCACCAGGAAGAGGAATTAACCAAAGGCTCAGCGTGCCGTGCCGGAACCAGATTAGGGCCTGAAGCCATCCTGCGGTGTTGCGGCCAGGTCACAAGAAAGCGAGTTGAAGAAAGGAGCTCAGGGGCACTGTAATTCACAAACCTGCAGAGTTATAAATGACAGCTATCGTCCAAAAATATACTGAAGTAAGGCTGCCAAGAGGACTTGAAAGCGGGGCAGAATTGCAGGAAACCGATTTCAGGAGGTAGACTGGAATTGCATTGAAAGCATAGGAAAAGAGGCAGAACGTCCACAATGATGCACTTGGCCAAAAAGGGCGTATGCGTTTTTTCCTGAATATATTCAGGAAAAAACGCATACGCCCTTTTTGGCCAACCAAGCAAGCTTGCAAAGGAAATCTGCACTACAATGAAGTCTCACTTCCCCCCGGTCAAAAGGGCCATCTGAAAAAAGTGTAAAATCCAGAAAGGCAGGACAGGCCATGGAGAACTGGGAGCCTTGTTATGCTGATGGGCGGGATGTAAATTGCAAACAGACACTCGGGAGAAGTGTATGGTGTTTCCTGAAACATCTAAAAAACAAAGCAACAGAGCCTAGGGCACTTCCACTTATGGTCCTATAGCTTAGGGAAATTAAAATCAAAAAGACACAGCCACCCCAAAGTTTGGGACGCCTCTGTTTACAAGAACCTCGTTTACAGTACAAGTTCAACATCGCAGAAAGTGAAAAATGGATAAAGAAGTTGTGGTATTTACTTACAAAGCAATATCACTCAGCAATGAAATCTATGTCATCAGGCCATTAGCAGCACAATGAGTGGATTCAGGTATGATGATTCTAACTGAAATAAGTCACACAGAAAAAGAAACATCATAAGATATCAGTAATACACGGAATGTAAACTTGGCTACACAGGAACTGAATTCCAAAACAGAACAGGGTCTCAAATTTAGAAAACCAACTTATGCTTGCTTAAGGGGAAAGGTGAGTTGGGGTGCTGCATAAAACCAGAGATTGAAATGAGCACAGATAAAGTTCCTTAAGCCAAATATGGAATAGACAAGAGCTACTCCTTGCTCAACGAAATGGACTCAACACCCCATATTAAATGCCTAAGAATGTACCTGACTAGTAAGTATCTTAAAACCTATGGATTGCTATGTCTCCAAAAGAGAATCAAGCGTCTGTACAGGAGGGATAAACGCAGCAGTGATAGGATTGGAGAAGTTCGGTGAGCAAATGAAGACCCTTTGAAGTCATATTGCATGGTACCCATTACACGGGTCTCAACTCTCCAGGTTTAAGGTATTCTTCCTTCAGCTAAAACATGCATGTGGGACCCAGAGTATGATCAACCGTGTGAACGGGAGACGTGTTCAAATATATCTCAGTTTTCGTACCCTGGTACTCGGGTGCAACATTCCAGACGCTTTACTAACACCCTCCCGACTTGGAGAGTCAGTCCCTTTAACCTCCTGTTTGGCCCAGTTTGCAATTTCTGTGGAAGATGAACAGGAATAGCGAGAACCAATGAGAGACTAGCTGGAGGTGTCTGGACGGGCAAATTTAACTCTCATTTCCCACCAGGAAGAGGAATTAACCAAAGGTTCAGCTTGCCGTGTCGGAACCAGATTAGGGCCTGAAGCCATCCTGCGGTGTTGCGGCCAGCTCAAAAGAAAGCGAGTTGAAGAAAGGAGCTCAGGGGCACTGTAATTCACAAACCTGCAGAGTTATAAATGACAGCTATCGTCCAAAAATATACTGAAGTAAGGCTGCCAAGAGGACTTGAAAGCGGGGCAGAATTGCAGGAAACCGATTTCAGGAGGTAGACTGGAATTGCATTGAAAGCATAGGAAAAGAGGCAGAACGTCCACAATGATGCACTTGGCCAAAAAGGGCGTATGCGTTTTTTCCTGAATATATTCAGGAAAAAACGCATACGCCCTTTTTGGCCAACCAAGCAAGCTTGCAAAGGAAATCTGCACTACAATGAAGTCTCACTTCCCCCCGGTCAAAAGGGCCATCTGAAAAAAGTGTAAAATCCAGAAAGGCAAGACAGGCCATGGAGAACTGGGAGCCTTGTTATGCTGATGGGCGGGATGTAAATTGCCAACAGACACTCGGGAGAAGTGTATGGTGTTTCCTGAAACATCTAAAAAACAAAGCAACAGAGCCTAGGGCACTTCCACTTATGGTCCTATAGCTTAGGGAAATTAAAATAAAAAAGACACAGCCACCCCAAAGTTTGGGACGCCTCTGTTTACAAGAACCTCGTTTACAGTACAAGTTCAACATCGCAGAAAGTGAAAAATGGATAAAGAAGTTGTGGTATTTACTTACAAAGCAATATCACTCAGCAATGAAATCTATGTCATCAGGCCCTTAGCAGCACAATGAGTGGATTCAGGTATGATGATTCTAACTGAAATAAGTCACACAGAAAAAGAAACATCATAAGATATCAGTAATACACGGAATGTAAACTTGGCTACACAGGAACTGAATTACAGAACAGAACAGGGTCTCAAATTTAGAAAACCAACTTATGCTTGCTTAAGGGGAAAGGTGAGTTGGGGTGCTGCATAAAACCAGAGATTGAAATGAGCACAGATAAAGTTCCTTAAGCCAAATATGGAATAGACAAGAGCTACTCCTTGCTCAACGAAATGGACTCAACACCGCATATTAAACGCCTAAGAATGTACCTGACTAGTAAGTATCTTAAAACCTATGGATTGCTATGTCTCCAAAAGAGAATCAAGCGTCTGTACAGGGGGATAAATGCAGCAGTGATAGGATTGGAGAAGTTCGGTGAGCAAATGAAGACCCTTTGAAGTCATATTGCATGGTACCCATTACACGGGTCTCAACTCTCCAGGTTTAAGGTATTCTTCCTTCAGCTAAAACATGCATGTGGGACCCAGAGTATGATCAACCGTGTGAACGGGAGACGTGTTCAAATATGTCTCAGTTTTCCTCCCCTGGTACTCGGGTGCAACATTCCAGACGCTTTACTAACACCCTCCCGACTTGGAGAGTCAGTCCCTTTAACCTCCTGTTTGGCCCAGTTTGCAATTTCTGCGGAAGATGAACAGGAATAGCGAGAACCAATGAGAGACTAGCTGGAGGTGTCTGGACGGGCAAATTTAACTCTCATTTCCCACCAGGAAGAGGAATTAACCAAAGGCTCAGCGTGCCGTGCCGGAACCAGATTAAGGCCTGAAGCCATCTTGCGGTGCTGCGGCCAGCTCAAAAGAAAGCGAGTTGAAGAAAGGAGCTCAGGGGCACTGTAATTCACAAACCTGCAGAGTTATAAATGACAGCTATCGTCCAAAAATATACTGAAGTAAGGCTGCCAAGAGGACTTGAAAGCGGGGCAGAATTGCAGGAAACCGATTTCAGGAGGTAGACTGGAATTGCATTGAAAGCATAGGAAAAGAGGCAGAACGTCCACAATGATGCACTTGGCCAAAAAGGGCGTATGCGTTTTTTCCTGAATATATTCAGGAAAAAACGCATACGCCCTTTTTGGCCAACCAAGCAAGCTTGCAAAGGAAATCTGCACTACAATGAAGTCTCACTTCCCCCCGGTCAAAAGGGCCATCTGAAAAAAGTGTAAAATCCAGAATGGCAGGACAGGCCATGGAGAACTGGGAGCCTTGTTATGCTGATGGGCGGGATGTAAATTGCCAACAGACACTCGGGAGAAGTGTATGGTGTTTCCTGAAACATCTAAAAAACAAAGCAACAGAGCCTAGGGCACTTCCACTTATGGTCCTATAGCTTAGGGAAATTAAAATCAAAAAGACACAGCCACCTCAAAGTTTGGGACACCTCTGTTTACAAGAACCTCGTTTACAGTACAAGTTCAACATCGCAGAAAGTGAAAAATGGATAAAGAAGTTGTGGTATTTACTTACAAAGCAATATCACTCAGCAATGAAATCTATGTCATCAGGCCCTTAGCAGCACGATGAGTGGATTCAGGTATGATGATTCTAACTGAAATAAGTCACACAGAAAAAGAAACATCATAAGATATCAGTAATACACGGAATGTAAACTTGGCTACACAGGAACTGAATTACAGAACAGAACAGGGTCTCAAATTTAGAAAACCAACTTATGCTTGCTTAAGGGGAAAGGTGAGTTGGGGTGCTGCATAAAACCAGAGATTGAAATGAGCACAGATAAAGTTCCTTAAGCCAAATATGGAATAGACAAGAGCTACTCCTTGCTCAACGAAATGGACTCAACACCGCATATTAAACGCCTAAGAATGTACCTGACTAGTAAGTATCTTAAAACCTATGGATTGCTATGTCTCCGAAAGAGAATCAAGCATGTGTACAGGGGCATAAACGCAGCAGTGATAGGATTGGAGAGGTTCGGTGAGCAAATGAAGACCCTTTGAAGTCATATTGCATGGTACCCATTCCACGGGTTTCAACTACCCAGGTTTAAGGTATTCTACCTTCAGCTAAAACATGCATGTGGAAACTAGAGTATGATCAACCATGTGATCAGGAAACGTGTTCAAATATGTCTCAGTTTTCGTACCCTGGTACTCGGGTGCAACATTCCAGACGCTTTACTAACACCCTCCCGACTTGGAGAGTCAGTCCCTTTAACCTCCTGTTTGGCCCAGTTTGCAATTTCTGTGGAAGATGAACAGGAATAGCGAGAACCAATGAGAGACTAGCTGGAGGTGTCTGGACGGGCAAATTTAACTCTCATTTCCCACCAGGAAGAGGAATTAACCAAAGGCTCAGCTTGCCGTGCCGGAACGAGATTAGGGCCTGAAGCCATCCTGCGGTGTTGCGGCCAGGTCACAAGAAAGCGAGTTGAAGAAAGGAGCTCAGGGGCACTGTAATTCACAAACCTGCAGAGTTATAAATGACAGCTATCGTCCAAAAATATACTGAAGTAAGGCTGCCAAGAGGACTTGAAAGCGGGGCAGAATTGCAGGAAACCGATTTCAGGAGGTAGACTGGAATTGCATTGAAAGCATAGGAAAAGAGGCAGAACGTCCACAATGATGCACTTGGCCAAAAAGGGCATATGCGTTTTTTCATGAATATGTTCAGGAAAAAACGTATACGCCCTTTTTGGCCAACCAAGCAAGCTTGCAAAGGAAATCTGCACTACAATGAAGTCTCACTTCCCCCCGGTCAAAAGGGCCATCTGAAAAAAGTGTAAAATCCAGAAAGGCAGGACAGGCCATGGAGAACTGGGAGCCTTTTTATGCTGATGGGAGGGATGTAAATTGCCAACAGCCACTCGGGAGAAGTGTATGGTGTTTCCTGAAACATCTAAAAAACAAAGCAACAGAGCCTAGGGCACTTCCACTTATGGTCCTATAGCTTAGGGAAATTAAAATCAAAAAGACACACCACCCCAAAGTTTGGGACGCCTCTGTTTACAAGAACCTCATTTACCATACAAGTTCAATATCACAGAAAGTGAAAAATGGATAAAGAAGTTGTGGTACTTACGTACAATGCAGTATCACTCAACAATGAAATCTATGTCATCAGGCCCGTAGCAGCATAATGAGTGGATTCAGGTACGATGATTCTAACTGAAATAAGTCACACAGAAAAAGAAACATCATAAGATATCACTAATACACAGAATGAAAACTTGGCTACACAGGAACTGAATTCCAAAACAGAACAGGGTCTCAAATTTAGAAAACCAACTTATGCTTGCTTAAGCGGAAAGGTGAGTTGGGGTGCTGCATAAAACCAGAGATTGAAATGAGCACAGATAAAGTTCCTTAAGCCAAATATGGAATAGACAAGAGCTACTCCTTGCTCAACGAAATGGACTCAACACCCCATATTAAATGCCTAAGAATGTACCTGACTAGTAAGTATCTTAAAACCTATGGATTGCTATGTCTTCAAAAGAGAATCAAGCATCTGTACAGGGGGATAAATGCAGCAGTGATAGGATTGGAGAAATTCGGTGAGCAAATGAAGACCCTTTGAAGTCATATTGCATGGTACCCATTACACGGGTCTCAACTCTCCAGGTTTAAGGTATTCTTCCTTCAGCTAAAACATGCATGTGGAACCCAGAGTATGATCAACCGTGTGAACGGGAGATGTGTTCAAATATGTCTCAGTTTTCCTCCCCTGGTACTCGGGTGCAACATTCCAGACGCTTTACTAACACCCTCCCGACTTGGAGAGTCAGTCCCTTTAACCTCCTGTTTGGCCCAGTTTGCAATTTCTGCGGAAGATGAACAGGAATAGCGAGAACCAATGAGAGACTAGCTGGAGGTGTCTGGACGGGCAAATTTTACTCTCATTTCCCACCAGGAAGAGGAATTAACCAAAGGCTCAGCGTGCCGTGCCGGAACCAGATTAAGGCCTGAAGCCATCCTGCGGTGTTGCGGCCAGCTCAAAAGAAAGCGAGTTGAAGAAAGGAGCTCAGGGGCACTGTAATTCACAAACCTGCAGAGTTATAAATGACAGCTATCGTCCAAAAATATACTGAAGTAAGGCTGCCAAGAGGACTTGAAAGCGGGGCAGAATTGCAGGAAACCGATTTCAGGAGGTAGACTGGAATTGCATTGAAAGCATAGGAAAAGAGGCAGAACGTCCACAATGATGCACTTGGCCAAAAAGGGCGTATGCGTTTTTTCCTGAATATATTCAGGAAAAAACGCATACGCCCTTTTTGGCCAACCAAGCAAGCTTGCAAAAGAAATCTGCACTACAATGAAGTCTCACTTCCCCCCGGTCAAAAGGGCCATCTGAAAAAAGTGTAAAATCCAGAAAGGCAGGACAGGCCATGGAGAACTGGGAGCCTTGTTATGCTGATGGGCGGGATGTAAATTGCCAACAGACACTCGGGAGAAGTGTATGGTGTTTCCTGAAACATCTAAAAAACAAAGCAACAGAGCCTAGGGCACTTCCACTTATGGTCCTATAGCTTAGGGAAATTAAAATCAAAAAGACACAGCCATCCGAAAGTTTGGGACGCCTCTGTTTACAAGAACCTCGTGTACAGTACAAGTTCAACATCGCAGAAAGTGAAAAATGGATAAAGAAGTTGTGGTATTTACTTACAAAGCAATATCACTCAGCAATGAAATCTATGTCATCAGGCCCTTAGCAGCACAATGAGTGGATTCAGGTATGATGATTCTAACTGAAATAAGTCACACAGAAAAAGAAACATCATAAGATATCAGTAATACACGGAATGTAAACTTGGCTACACAGGAACTGAATTACAGAACAGAACAGGGTCTCAAATTTAGAAAACCAACTTATGCTTGCTTAAGGGGAAAGGTGAGTTGGGGTGCTGCATAAAACCAGAGATTGAAATGAGCACAGATAAAGTTCCTTAAGCCAAATATGGAATAGACAAGAGCTACTCCTTGCTCAACGAAATGGACTCAACACCGCATATTAAACGCCTAAGAATGTACCTGACTAGTAAGTATCTTAAAACCTATGGATTGCTATGTCTCCGAAAGAGAATCAAGCATGTGTACAGGGGCATAAACGCAGCAGTGATAGGATTGGAGAGGTTCGGTGAGCAAATGAAGACCCTTTGAAGTCATATTGCATGGTACCCATTCCACGGGTTTCAACTACCCAAGTTTAAGGTATTCTACCTTCAGCTAAAACATGCATGTGGAAACTAGAGTATGATCAACCATGTGATCGAGAAACGTGTTCAAATATGTCTCAGTTTTCGTACCCTGGTACTCGGGTGCAACATTCCAGACGCTTTACTAACACCCTCCCCACTTGGAGAGTCAGTCCCTTTAACCTCCTGTTTGTCCCAGTTTGCAATTTCTGTGGAAGATGAACAGGAATAGCGAGAACCAATGAGAGACTAGCTGGAGGTGTCTGGACGGGCAAATTTAACTCTCATTTCCCACCAGGAAGAGGAATTAACCAAAGGCTCAGCTTGCCGTGCCGGAACAAGATTAGGGCCTGAAGCCATCCTGCGGTGTTGCGGCCAGCTCAAAAGAAAGCGAGATGAAGAAAGGAGCTCAGGGGCACTGTAATTCACAAACCTGCAGAGTTATAAATGACAGCTATCGTCCAAAAATATAACTGAAGTAAGGCTGCCAAGAGGACTTGAAAGCGGGGCAGAATTGCAGGAAACCGATTTCAGGAGGTAGACTGGAATTGCATTGAAAGCATAGGAAAAGAGGCAGAACGTCCACAATGATGCACTTGGCCAAAAAGGGCGTATGCGTTTTTTCCTGAATATATTCAGGAAAAAACGCATACGCCCTTTTTGGCCAACCAAGCAAGCTTGCAAAGGAAATCGGCACTACAATGAAGTCTCACTTCCCCCCGGTCAAAAGGGCCATCTGAAAAAAGTGTAAAATCCAGAAAGGCAGGGCAGGCCATGGAGAACTGGGAGCCTTGTTATGCTGATGGGCGGGATGTAAATTGCCAACAGCCACTCGGGAGAAGTGTATGGTGTTTCCTGAAACATCTAAAAAACAAAGCAACAGAGCCTAGGGCACTTCCACTTATGGTCCTATAGCTTAGGGAAATTAAAATCAAAAAGACACAGCCACCCCAAAGTTTGGGACGCCTCTTTATACAAGAACCTCATTTACCGTACAAGTTCAATATCACAGAAAGTGAAAAATGGATAAAGAAGTTGTGGTACTTACGTACAATGCAGTATCACTCAACAATGAAATCTATGTCATCAGGCCCGTAGCAGCATAATGAGTGGATTCAGGTACGATGATTCTAACTGAAATAAGTCACACAGAAAAAGAAACATCATAAGATATCACTAATACACAGAATGTAAACTTGGCTACACAGGAACTGAATTCCAAAACAGAACAGGGTCTCAAATTTAGAAAACCAACTTATGCTTGCTTAAGGGGAAAGGTGAGTTGGGGTGCTGCATAAAACCAGAGATTGAAATGAGCACAGATAAAGTTCCTTAAGCCAAATATGGAATAGACAAGAGCTACTCCTTGCTCAACGAAATGGACTCAACACCGCATATTAAACGCCTAAGAATGTACCTGACTAGTAAGTATCTTAAAAGCTATGGATTGCTATGTCTCCAAAAGAGAATCAAGCGTCTGTACAGGGGGATAAACGCAGCAGTGATAGGATTGGAGAAGTTCGGTGAGCAAATGAAGACCCTTTGAAGTCATATTGCATGGTACCCATTACACGGGTCTCAACTCTCCAGGTTTAAGGTATTCTTCCTTCAGCTAAAACATGCATGTGGAACCCAGAGTATGATCAACCGTGTGAACGGGAGACGTGTTCAAATATGTCTCAGTTTTCCTCCCCTGGTACTCGGGTGCAACATTCCAGACGCTTTACTAACACCCTCCCGACTTGGAGAGTCAGTCCCTTTAACCTCCTGTTTGGCCCAGTTTGCAATTTCTGCGGAAGATGAACAGGAATAGCGAGAACCAATGAGAGACTAGCTGGAGGTGTCTGGACGGGCAAATTTAACTCTCATTTCCCACCAGGAAGAGGAATTAACCAAAGGCTCAGCTTGCCGTGCCGGAACCAGATTAGGGCCTGAAGCCATCCTGCGGTGTTGCGGCCAGCTCAAAAGAAAGCGAGTTGAAGAAAGGAGCTCAGGGGCACTGTAATTCACAAACCTGCAGAGTTATAAATGACAGCTATCGTCCAAAAATATACTGAAGTAAGGCTGCCAAGAGGACTTGAAAGCGGGGCAGAATTGCAGGAAACCGATTTCAGGAGGTAGACTGGAATTGCATTGAAAGCATAGGAAAAGAGGCAGAACGTCCACAATGATGCACTTGGCCAAAAAGGGCGTATGCGTTTTTTCCTGAATATATTCAGGAAAAAACGCATACGCCCTTTTTGGCCAACCAAGCAAGCTTGCAAAGGAAATCTGCACTACAATGAAGTCTCACTTCCCCCCGGTCAAAAGGGCCATCTGAAAAAAGTGTAAAATCCAGAAAGGCAGGACAGGCCATGGAGAACTGGGAGCCTTGTTATGCTGATGGGCGGGATGTAAATTGCCAACAGACACTCGGGAGAAGTGTATGGTGTTTCCTGAAACATCTAAAAAACAAAGCAACAGAGCCTAGGGCACTTCCACTTATGGTCCTATAGCTTAGGGAAATTAAAATCAAAAAGACACAGCCACCCCAAAGTTTGGGACGCCTCTGTTTACAAGAACCTCATTTACAGTACAAGTTCAACATCGCAGAAAGTGAAAAATGGATAAAGAAGTTGTGGTATTTACTTACAAAGCAATATCACTCAGCAATGGAATGTATGTCATCAGGCCCTTAGCAGCACAATGAGTGGATTCAGGTATGATGATTCTAGCTGATATAAGTCACACAGAAAAAGAAACATCATAAGATATCAGTAATACACGGAATGTAAACTTGGCTACACAGGAACTGAATTACAGAACAGAACAGGGTCTCAAATTTAGAAAACCAACTTATGCTTGCTTAAGGGGAAAGGTGAGTTGGGGTGCTGCATAAAACCAGAGATTGAAATGAGCACAGATAAAGTTCCTTAAGCCAAATATGGAATAGACAAGAGCTACTCCTTGCTCAACGAAATGGACTCAACACCGCATATTAAACGCCTAAGAATGTACCTGACTAGTAAGTATCTTAAAACCTATGGATTGCTGTGTCTCCAAAAGAGAATCAAGCGTCTGTACAGGGGGATAAACGCAGCAGTGATAGGATTGGAGAGGTTCGGTGAGCAAATGAAGACCCTTTGAAGTCATATTGCATGGTACCCATTACACGGGTCTCAACTCTCCAGGTTTAAGGTATTCTTCCTTCAGCTAAAACATGCATGTGGAACCCAGAGTATGATCAACCGTGTGAACGGGAGACGTGTTCAAATATGTCTCAGTTTTCCTCCCCTGGTACTCGGGTGCAACATTCCAGACGCTTTACTAACACCCTCCCGACTTGGAGAGTCAGTCCCTTTAACCTCCTGTTTGGCCCAGTTTGCAATTTCTGCGGAAGATGAACAGGAATAGCGAGAACCAGTGAGAGACTAGCTGGAGGTGTCTGGACGGGCAAATTTTACTCTCATTTCCCACCAGGAAGAGGAATTAACCAAAGGCTCAGCGTGCCGTGCCGGAACCAGATTAAGGCCTGAAGCCATCCTGCGGTGTTGCGGCCAGCTCAAAAGAAAGCGAGTTGAAGAAAGGAGCTCAGGGGCACTGTAATTCACAAACCTGCAGAGTTATAAATGACAGCTATCGTCCAAAAATATACTGAAGTAAGGCTGCCAAGAGGACTTGAAAGCGGGGCAGAATTGCAGGAAACCGATTTCAGGAGGTAGACTGGAATTGCATTGAAAGCATAGGAAAAGAGGCAGAACGTCCACAATGATGCACTTGGCCAAAAAGGGCGTATGCGTTTTTTCCTGAATATATTCAGGAAAAAACGCATACGCCCTTTTTGGCCAACCAAGCAAGCTTGCAAAAGAAATCTGCACTACAATGAAGTCTCACTTCCCCCCGGTCAAAAGGGCCATCTGAAAAAAGTGTAAAATCCAGAAAGGCAGGACAGGCCATGGAGAACTGGGAGCCTTGTTATGCTGATGGGCGGGATGTAAATTGCCAACAGACACTCGGGAGAAGTGTATGGTGTTTCCTGAAACATCTAAAAAACAAAGCAACAGAGCCTAGGGCACTTCCACTTATGGTCCTATAGCTTAGGGAAATTAAAATCAAAAAGACACAGCCATCCGAAAGTTTGGGACGCCTCTGTTTACAAGAACCTCGTGTACAGTACAAGTTCAACATCGCAGAAAGTGAAAAATGGATAAAGAAGTTGTGGTATTTACTTACAAAGCAATATCACTCAGCAATGAAATCTATGTCATCAGGCCCTTAGCAGCACAATGAGTGGATTCAGGTATGATGATTCTAACTGAAATAAGTCACACAGAAAAAGAAACATCATAAGATATCAGTAATACACGGAATGTAAACTTGGCTACACAGGAACTGAATTACAGAACAGAACAGGGTCTCAAATTTAGAAAACCAACTTATGCTTGCTTAAGGGGAAAGGTGAGTTGGGGTGCTGCATAAAACCAGAGATTGAAATGAGCACAGATAAAGTTCCTTAAGCCAAATATGGAATAGACAAGAGCTACTCCTTGCTCAACGAAATGGACTCAACACCGCATATTAAACGCCTAAGAATGTACCTGACTAGTAAGTATCTTAAAACCTATGGATTGCTATGTCTCCAAAAGAGAATCAAGCGTCTGTACAGGGGGATAAACGCAGCAGTGATAGGATTGGAGAAGTTCGGTGAGCAAATGAAGACCCTTTGAAGTCATATTGCATGGTACCCATTACACGGGTCTCAACTCTCCAGGTTTAAGGTATTCTTCCTTCAGCTAAAACATGCATGTGGAACCCAGAGTATGATCAACCATGTGAACGGGAGACGTGTTCAAATATGTCTCAGTTTTCCTCCCCTGGTACTCGGGTGCAACATTCCAGACGCTTTACTAACACCCTCCCGACTTGGAGAGTCAGTCCCTTTAACCTCCTGTTTGGCCCAGTTTGCAATTTCTGCGGAAGATGAACAGGAATAGCGAGAACCAATGAGAGACTAGCTGGAGGTGTCTGGACGGGCAAATTTAACTCTCATTTCCCACCAGGAAGAGGAATTAACCAAAGGCTCAGCTTGCCGTGCCGGAAACAGATTAGGGCCTGAAGCCATCCTGCGGTGTTGCGGCCAGCTCAAAAGAAAGCGAGTTGAAGAAAGGAGCTCAGGGGCACTGTAATTCACAAACCTGCAGAGTTATAAATGACAGCTATCGTCCAAAAATATACTGAAGTAAGGCTGCCAAGAGGACTTGAAAGCGGGGCAGAATTGCAGGAAACCGATTTCAGGAGGTAGACTGGAATTGCATTGAAAGCATAGGAAAAGAGGCAGAACGTCCACAATGATGCACTTGGCCAAAAAGGGCGTATGCGTTTTTTCCTGAATATATTCAGGAAAAAACGCATACGCCCTTTTTGGCCAACCAAGCAAGCTTGCAAAGGAAATCTGCACTACAATGAAGTCTCACTTCCCCCCGGTCAAAAGGGCCATCTGAAAAAAGTGTAAAATCCAGAAAGGCAGGACAGGCCATGGAGAACTGGGAGCCTTGTTATGCTGATGGGCGGGATGTAAATTGCCAACAGACACTCGGGAGAAGTGTATGGTGTTTCCTGAAACATCTAAAAAACAAAGCAACAGAGCCTAGGGCACTTCCACTTATGGTCCTATAGCTTAGGGAAATTAAAATCAAAAAGACACAGCCACCCCAAAGTTTGGGACGCCTCTGTTTACAAGAACCTCGTTTACAGTACAAGTTCAACATCGCAGAAAGTGAAAAATGGATAAAGAAGTTGTGGTATTTACTTACAAAGCAATATCACTCAACAATGAAATCTATGTCATCAGGCCCTTAGCAGCACAATGAGTGGATTCAGGTATGATGATTCTAACTGAAATAAGTCACACAGAAAAAGAAACATCATAAGATATCAGTAATACACGGAATGTAAACTTGGCTACACAGGAACTGAATTACAGAACAGAACAGGGTCTCAAATTTAGAAAACCAACTTATGCTTGCTTAAGGGGAAAGGTGAGTTGGGGTGCTGCATAAAACCAGAGATTGAAATGAGCACAGATAAAGTTCCTTAAGCCAAATATGGAATAGACAAGAGCTACTCCTTGCTCAACGAAATGGACTCAACACCGCATATTAAACGCCTAAGAATGTACCTGACTAGTAAGTATCTTAAAACCTATGGATTGCTATGTCTCCGAAAGAGAATCAAGCATGTGTACAGGGGCATAAACGCAGCAGTGATAGGATTGGAGAGGTTCGGTGAGCAAATGAAGACCCTTTGAAGTCATATTGCATGGTACCCATTCCACGGGTTTCAACTACCCAGGTTTAAGGTATTCTACCTTCAGCTAAAACATGCATGTGGAAACTAGAGTATGATCAACCATGTGATCGGGAAACGTGTTCAAATATGTCTCAGTTTTCGTACCCTGGTACTCGGGTGCAACATTCCAGACGCTTTACTAACACCCTCCCGACATGGAGAGTCAGTCCCTTTAACCTCCTGTTTGGCCCAGTTTGCAATTTCTGTGGAAGATGAACAGGAATAGCGAGAACCAATGAGAGACTAGCTGGAGGTGTCTGGACGGGCAAATTTAACTCTCATTTCCCACCAGGAAGAGGAATTAACCAAAGGCTCAGCTTGCCGTGCCGGAACAAGATTAGGGCCTGAAGCCATCCTGCGGTGTTGCGGCCAGCTCAAAAGAAAGCGAGTTGAAGAAAGGAGCTCAGGGGCACTGTAATTCACAAACCTGCAGAGTTATAAATGACAGCTATCGTCCAAAAATATAACTGAAGTAAGGCTGCCAAGAGGACTTGAAAGCGGGGCAGAATTGCAGGAAACCGATTTCAGGAGGTAGACTGGAATTGCATTGAAAGCATAGGAAAAGAGGCAGAACGTCCACAATGATGCACTTGGCCAAAAAGGGCGTATGCGTTTTTTCCTGAATATATTCAGGAAAAAACGCATACGCCCTTTTTGGCCAACCAAGCAAGCTTGCAAAGGAAATCTGCACTACAATGAAGTCTCACTTCCCCCCGGTCAAAAGGGCCATCTGAAAAAAGTGTAAAATCCAGAAAGGCAGGACAGGCCATGGAGAACTGGGAGCCTTGTTATGCTGATGGGCGGGATGTAAATTGCCAACAGCCACTCGGGAGAAGTGTATGGTGTTTCCTGAAACATCTAAAAAACAAAGCAACAGAGCCTAGGGCACTTCCACTTATGGTCCTATAGCTTAGGGAAATTAAAATCAAAAAGACACAGCCACCCCAAAGTTTGGGACGCCTCTGTTTACAAGAACCTCATTTACCGTACAAGTTCAATATCACAGAAAGTGAAAAATGGATAAAGAAGTTGTGGTACTTACGTACAATGCAGTATCACTCAACAATGAAATCTATGTCATCAGGCCCGTAGCAGCATAATGAGTGGATTCAGGTACGATGATTCTAACTGAAATAAGTCACACAGAAAAAGAAACATCATAAGATATCACTAATACACAGAATGTAAACTTGGCTACACAGGAACTGAATTCCAAAACAGAACAGGGTCTCAAATTTAGAAAACCAACTTATGCTTGCTTAAGCGGAAAGGTGAGTTGGGGTGCTGGATAAAACCAGAGATTGAAATGAGCACAGATAAAGTTCCTTAAGCCAAATATGGAATAGACAAGAGCTACTCCTTGCTCAACGAAATGGACTCAACACCCCATATTAAATGCCTAAGAATGTACCTGATTAGTAAGTATCTTAAAACCTATGGATTGCTATGTCTCCGAAAGAGAATCAAGCGTCTGTACAGGGGGATAAACGCAGCAGTGATAGGATTGGAGAAGTTCGGTGAGCAAATGAAGACCCTTTGAAGTCATATTGCATGGTACCCATTACACGGGTCTCAACTCTCCAGGTTTAAGGTATTCTTCCTTCAGCTAAAACATGCATGTGGAACCCAGAGTATGATCAACCGTGTGAACGGGAGACGTGTTCAAATATGTCTCAGTTTTCCTCCCCTGGTACTCGGGTGCAACATTCCAGACGCTTTACTAACACCCTCCCGACTTGGAGAGTCAGTGCCTTTAACCTCCTGTTTGGCCCAGTTTGCAATTTCTGCGGAAGATGAACAGGAATAGCGAGAACCAATGAGAGACTAGCTGGAGGTGTCTGGACGGGCAAATTTAACTCTCATTTCCCACCAGGAAGAGGAATTAACCAAAGGCTCAGCGTGCCGTGCCGGAACCAGATTAGGGCCTGAAGCCATCCTGCGGTGTTGCGGCCAGCTCAAAAGAAAGCGAGTTGAAGAAAGGAGCTCAGGGGCACTGTAATTCACAAACCTGCAGAGTTATAAATGACAGCTATCGTCCAAAAATATACTGAAGTAAGGCTGCCAAGAGGACTTGAAAGCGGGGCAGAATTGCAGGAAACCGATTTCAGGAGGTAGACTGGAATTGCATTGAAAGCATAGGAAAAGAGGCAGAACGTCCACAATGATGCACTTGGCCAAAAAGGGCGTATGCGTTTTTTCCTGAATATATTCAGGAAAAAACGCATACGCCCTTTTTGGCCAACCAAGCAAGCTTGCAAAGGAAATCTGCACTACAATGAAGTCTCACTTCCCCCCGGTCAAAAGGGCCATCTGAAAAAAGTGTAAAATCCAGAAAGGCAGGACAGGCCATGGAGAACTGGGAGCCTTGTTATGCTGATGGGCGGCATGTAAATTGCCAACAGACACTCGGGAGAAGTGTATGGTGTTTCCTGAAACATCTAAAAAACAAAGCAACAGAGCCTAGGGCACTTCCACTTATGGTCCTATAGCTTAGGGAAATTAAAATCAAAAAGACACAGCCACCCCAAAGTTTGGGATGCCTCTGTTTACAAGAACCTCGTTTACAGTACAAGTTCAACATCGCAGAAAGTGAAAAATGGATAAAGAAGTTGTGGTATTTACTTACAAAGCAATATCACTCAGCAATGAAATCTATGTCATCAGGCCCTTAGCAGCACAATGAGTGGATTCAGGTATGATGATTCTAACTGATATAAGTCACACAGAAAAAGAAACATCATAAGATATCAGTAATAAACGGAATGTAAACTTGGCTACACAGGAACTGAATTACAGAACAGAACAGGGTCTCAAATTTAGAAAACCAACTTATGCTTGCTTAAGGGGAAAGGTGAGTTGGGGTGCTGCATAAAACCAGAGATTGAAATGAGCACAGATAAAGTTCCTTAAGCCAAATATGGAATAGACAAGAGCTACTCCTTGCTCAATGAAATGGACTCAACACTGCATATTAAACGCCTAAGAATGTACCTGACTAGTAAGTATCTTAAAACCTATGGATTGCTATGTCTCCGAAAGAGAATCAAGCATGTGTACAGGGGCATAAACGCAGCAGTGATAGAATTGGAGAGGTTCGGTGAGCAAATGAAGACCCTTTGAAGTCATATTGCATGGTACCCATTCCACGGGTTTCAACTACCCAGGTTTAAGGTATTCTACCTTCAGCTAAAACATGCATGTTGAAACTAGAGTATGATCAACCATGTGATCGGGAAACGTGTTCAAATATGTCTCAGTTTTCGTACCCTGGTACTCGGGTGCAACATTCCAGACGCTTTACTAACACCCTCCCGACTTGGAGAGTCAGCCCCTTTAACCTCCTGTTTGGCCCAGTTTGCAATTTCTGTGGAAGATGAACAGGAATAGCGAGAACCAATGAGAGACTAGCTGGAGGTGTCTGGACGGGCAAATTTAACTCTCATTTCCCACCAGGAAGAGGAATTAACCAAAGGCTCAGCTTGCCGTGCCGGAACCAGATTAGGGCCTGAAGCCATCCTGCGGTGTTGCGGCCAGGTCACAAGAAAGCGAGTTGAAGAAAGGAGCTCAGGGGCAGTGTAATTCACAAACCTGCAGAGTTATAAATGACAGCTATCGTCCAAAAATATACTGAAGTAAGGCTGCCAAGAGGACTTGAAAGCGGGGCAGAATTGCAGGAAACCGATTTCAGGAGGTAGACTGGAATTGCATTGAAAGCATAGGAAAAGAGGCAGAACGTCCACAATGATGCACTTGGCCAAAAAGGGCATATGCGTTTTTTCCTGAATATATTCAGGAAAAAACGCATACGCCCTTTTTGGCCAACCAAGCAAGCTTGCAAAGGAAATCTGCACTACAATGAAGTCTCACTTCCCCCCGGTCAAAAGGGCCATCTGAAAAAAGTGTAAAATCCAGAAAGGCAGGACAGGCCATGGAGAACTGGGAGCCTTGTTATGCTGATGGGCGGGATGTAAATTGCCAACAGACACTCGGGAGAAGTGTATGGTGTTTCCTGAAACATCTAAAAAACAAAGCAACAGAGCCTAGGGCACTTCCACTTATGGTCCTATAGCTTAGGGAAATTAAAATCAAAAAGACACAGCCACCCCAAAGTTTGGGACGCCTCTGTTTACAAGAACCTCGTTTACAGTACAAGTTCAACATCGCAGAAAGTGAAAAATGGATAAAGAAGTTGTGGTATTTACTTACAAAGCAATATCACTCAGCAATGGAATCTATGTCATCAGGCCCTTAGCAGCACAATGAGTGGATTCAGGTATGATGATTCTAACTGATATAAGTCACACAGAAAAAGAAACATCATAAGATATCAGTAATACACGGAATGTAAACTTGGCTACACAGGAACTGAATTACAGAACAGAACAGGGTCTCAAATTTAGAAAACCAACTTATGCTTGCTTAAGGGTAAAGGTGAGTTCGGGTGCTGCATAAAACCAGAGATTGAAATGAGCACAGATAAAGTTCCTTAAGCCAAATATGGAATAGACAAGAGCTACACCTTGCTCAACGAAATGGACTCAACACCGCATATTAAACGCCTAAGAATGTACCTGACTAGTAAGTATCTTAAAACCTATGGATTGCTATGTCTCCGAAAGAGAATCAAGCATGTGTACAGGGGCATAAACACAGCAGTGATAGGATTGGAGAGGTTCGGTGAGCAAATGAAGACCCTTTGAAGTCATATTGCATGGTACCCATTCCACGGGTCTCAACTCTCCAGGTTTAAGGTATTCTTCCTTCAGCTAAAACATGCATGTGGAACCCAGAGTATGATCAACCGTGTGAACGGAGACGTGTTCAAATATGTCTCAGTTTTGGTCCCCTGGTACTCGGGTGCAACATTCCTGACACTTTACTAACACTCTCCCCACTTGGAGAGTCAGCGCCTTTAACCTCCTGTTTGGCCCAGTTTGCAATTTCTGCGGAAGATGAACAGGAATAGGGAGAACCAATGAGAGACTAGCTGGAGGTGTCTGGACGGGCAAATTTAACTCTCATTTCCCACCAGGAAGAGGAAATAACCAAAGGCTCAGCGTGCCGTGCCGGAAGCAGATTAGGGCCTGAAGCCATCCTGCGGTGTTGCGGCCAGCTCAAAAGAAAGCGAGTTGAAGAAAGGAGCTCAGGGGTACTGTAATTCACAAACCTGCAGAGTTATAAATGACAGCTATCGTCCAAAAATATACTGAAGTAAGGCTGCCAAGAGGACTTGAAAGCGGGGCAGAATTGCAGGAAACCGATTTCAGGAGGTAGACTGGAATTGCATTGAAAGCATAGGAAAAGAGGCAGAACGTCCACAATGATGCACTTGGCCAAAAAGGGCGTATGCGTTTTTTCCTGAATATATTCAGGAAAAAACGCATACGCCCTTTTTGGCCAACCAAGCAAACTTGCAAAGGAAATCTGCACTACAATGAAGTCTCACTTCCCCCCGGTCAAAAGGGCCATCTGAAAAAAGTGTAAAATCCAGAAAGGCAGGACAGGCCATGGAGAACTGGGAGCCTTGTTATGCTGATGGGCGGGATGTAAATTGCCAACAGCCACTCGGGAGAAGTGTATGGTGTTTCCTGAAACATCTAAAAAACAAAGCAACAGAGCCTAGGGCACTTCCACTTATGGTCCTATAGCTTAGGGAAATTAAAATCAAAAAGACACAGCCACCCCAAAGTTTGGGACGCCTCTGTTTACAAGAACCTCGTTTACAGAACAAGTTCAACATCGCAGAAAGTGAAAAATGGATAAAGAAGTTGTGGTATTTACTTACAAAGCAATATCACTCAGCAATGAAATCTATGTCATCAGGCCCTTAGCAGCACAATGAGTGGATTCAGGTACGATGATTCTAACTGAAATAAGTCACACAGAAAAAGAATCATCATAAGATATCACTAATACACAGAATGTAAACTTGGCTACACAGGAACTGAATTCCAAAACAGAACAGGGTCTCAAATTTAGAAAACCAACTTATGTTTGCTTAAGGGGAAAGGTGAGTTGGGGTGCTGCATAAAACCAGAGATTGAAATGAGCACAGATAAAGTTCCTTAAGCCAAATATGGAATAGACAAGAGCTACTCCTTGCTCAACGAAATGGACTCAACACCCCATATTAAATGCCTAAGAATGTACCTGACTAGTCAGTATCTTAAAACCTATGGATTGCTATGTCTCCAAAAGAGAATCAAGCATGTGTACAGGGTGATAAACGCAGCAGTGATAGGATTGGAGAAGTTCGGTGAGCAAATGAAGACCCTTTGAAGTCATATTGCATGGTACCCATTACACGGGTCTCAACTCTCCAGGTTTAAGGTATTCTTCCTTCAGCTAAAACATGCATGTGGAACCCAGAGTATGATCAACCGTGTGAACGGGAGACGTGTTCAAATATGTCTCAGTTTTCCTCCCCTGGTACTCGGGTGCAACATTCCAGACGCTTTAGTAACACCCTCCCGAATTGGAGAGTCAGTCCCTTTAACCTCCTGTTTGGCCCAGTTTGCAATTTCTGCGGAAGATGAACAGGAATAGCGAGAACCAATGAGAGACTAGCTGGAGGTGTCTGGACGGGCAAATTTAACTCTCATTTCCCACCAGGAAGAGGAATTAACCAAAGGCTCAGCGTGCCGTGCCGGAACCAGATTAGGGCCTGAAGCCATCCTGCGGTGTTGCGGCCAGCTCAACAGAAAGCGAGTTGAAGAAAGGAGCTCAGGGGCACTGTAATTCACAAACCTGCAGAGTTATAAATGACAGCTATCGTCCAAAAATATACTGAAGTAAGGCTGCCAAGAGGACTTGAAAGCGGGGCAGAATTGCAGGAAACCGATTTCAGGAGGTAGACTGGAATTGCATTGAAAGCATAGGAAAAGAGGCAGAACGTCCACAATGATGCACTTGGCCAAAAAGGGCGTATGTGTTTTTTCCTGAATATATTCAGGAAAAAACGCATACGCCCTTTTTGGCCAACCAAGCAAGCTTGCAAAGGAAATCTGCACTACAATGAAGTCTCACTTCCCCCCGGTCAAAAGGGCCATCTGAAAAAAGTGTAAAATCCAGAAAGACAGGACAGGCCATGGAGAACTGGGAGCCTTGTTATGCTGATGGGCAGGATGTATATTGCCAACAGACACTCGGGAGAAGTGTATGGTGTTTCCTGAAGCATCTAAAAAACAAAGCAACAGAGCCTAGGGCACTTCCACTTATGGTCCTATAGCTTAGGGAAATTAAAATCAAAAAGACACAGCCACCCCAAAGTTTGGGACGCCTCTGTTTACAAGAACCTCGTTTACAGTACAAGTTCAACATCGCAGAAAGTGAAAAATGGATAAAGAAGTTGTGGTATTTACTTACAAAGCAATATCACTCAGCAATGAAATCTATGTCATCAGGCCCTTAGCAGCACAATGAGTGGATTCAGGTATGATGATTCTAACTGAAATAAGTCACACAGAAAAAGAAACATCATAAGATATCAGTAATACATGGAATGTAAACTTGGCTACACAGGAACTGAATTCCAAAACAGAACAGGGTCTCAAATTTAGAAAACCAACTTATGCTTGCTTAAGGGTAAAGGTGAGTTGGGGTGCTGCATAAAACCAGAGATTGAAATGAGCACAGATAAAGTTCCTTAAGCCAAATATGGAATAGACAAGAGCTACTCCTTGCTCAACGAAATGGACTCAACACCGCATATTAAATGCCTAAGAATGTAACTGACTAGTAAGTATCTTAAAACCTATGGATTGCTATGTCTCCGAAAGAGAATCAAGCATGTGTACAGGGGCATAAACGCAGCAGTGATAGGATTGGAGAGGTTCGGTGAGCAAATGAAGACCCTTTGAAGTCATATTGCATGGTACCCATTCCACGGGTTTCAACTACCCAGTTTTAAGGTATTCTTCCTTCAGGTAAAACATGCATGTGGAACCTAGAGTATGATCAACCATGTGATCGGGAGACGTGTTCAAATATGTCTCAGTTTTTGTACCCTGGTACTCGGGTGCAACATTCCAGACGCTTTACTAACACCCTCCCGACTTGGAGAGTCAGTCCCTTTAACCTCCTGTTTGGCCCAGTTTGCAATTTCTGCGGAAGATGAACAGGAATAGCGAGAACCAATGAGAGACTAGCTGGAGGTGTCTGGACGGGCAAATTTAACTCTCATTTCCCACCAGGAAGAGGAATTAACCAAAGGCTCAGCGTGCCGTGCCGGAACCAGATTAGGGCCTGAAGCCATCCTGCGGTGTTGCGGCCAGCTCAAAAGAAAGCGAGTTGAAGAAAGGAGCTCAGGGGCACTGTAATTCACAAACCTGCAGAGTTATAAATGACAGCTATCGTCCAAAAATATACTGAAGTAAGGCTGCCAAGAGGACTTGAAAGCGGGGCAGAATTGCAGGAAACCGATTTCAGGAGGTAGACTGGAATTGCATTGAAAGCATAGGAAAAGAGGCAGAACGTCCACAATGATGCACTTGGCCAAAAAGGGCGTATGCGTTTTTTCCTGAATATATTCAGGAAAAAACACATACGCCCTTTTTGGCCAACCAAGCAAGCTTGCAAAGGAAATCTGCACTACAATGAAGTCTCACTTCCCCCCGGTCAAAAGGGCCATCTGAAAAAAGTGTAAAATCTAGAAAGGCAGGACAGGCCATGGAGAACTGGGAGCCTTGTTATGCTGATGGGCGGGATGTAAATTGCCAACAGACACTCGGGAGAAGTGTATGGTGTTTCCTGAAACATCTAAAAAACAAAGCAACAGAGCCTAGGGCACTTCCACTTATGGTCCTATAGCTTAGGGAAAATAAAATCAAAAAGACACAGCCACCCCAAAGTTTGGGACGCCTCTGTTTACAAGAACCTCGTTTACAGTACAAGTTCAACATCGCAGAAAGTGAAAAATGGATAAAGAAGTTGTGGTATTTACTTACAAAGCAATATCACTCAGCAATGAAATCTATGTCATCAGGCCCTTAGCAGCACAATGAGTGGATTCAGGTATGATGATTCTAACTGAAATAAGTCACACAGAAAAAGAAACATCATAAGATATCAGTAATACACGGAATGTAAACTTGGCTACACAGGAACTGAATTACAGAACAGAACAGGGTCTCAAATTTAGAAAACCAACTTATGCTTGCTTAAGGGTAAAGGTGAGTTGGGGTGCTGCATAAAACCAGAGATTGAAATGAGCACAGATAAAGTTCCTTAAGCCAAATATGGAATAGACAAGAGCTACTCCTTGCTCAACGAAATGGACTCAACACCGCATATTAAATGCCTAAGAATGTACCTGACTAGTCAGTATCTTAAAACCTATGGATTGCTATGTCTCCGAAAGAGAATCAAGCATGTGTACAGGGGCATAAACGCAGCAGTGATAGGATTGGAGAGGTTCGGTGAACAAATGAAGACCCTTTGAAGTCATATTGCATGGTACCCATTACACGGATCTCAACTCTCCAGGTTTAAGGTATTCTTCCTTCAGCTAAAACATGCATGTGGGACCCAGAGTATGATCAACCGTGTGAACGGGAGACGTGTTCAAATATGTCTCAGTTTTCCTCCCCTGGTACTCGGGTGCAACATTCCAGACGCTTTACTAACACCCTCCCGACTTGGAGAGTCAGTCCCTTTAACCTCCTGTTTGGCCCAGTTTGCAATTTCTGCAGAAGATGAACAGGAATAGTGAGAACCAATGAGAGACTAGCTGGAGGTGTCTGGACGGGCAAATTTAACTCTCATTTCCCACCAGGAAGAGGAATTAACCAAAGGCTCAGCGTGCCGTGCCGGAACCAGATTAGGGCCTGAAGCCATCCTGCGGTGTTGCGGCCAGCTCAAAAGAAAGCGAGTTGAAGAAAGGAGCTCAGGGGCACTGTAATTCACAAACCTGCAGAGTTATAAATGACAGCTATCGTCCAAAAATATACTGAAGTAAGGCTGCCAAGAGGACTTGAAAGCGGGGCAGAATTGCAGGAAACCGATTTCAGGAGGTAGACTGGAATTGCATTGAAAGCATAGGAAAAGAGGCAGAACGTCCACAATGATGCACTTGGCCAAAAAGGGCGTACGCGTTTTTTCCTGAATATATTCAGGAAAAAACGCGTACGCCCTTTTTGGCCAACCAAACAAACTTGCAAAGGAAATCTGCACTACAATGAAGTCTCACTTCCCCCCGGTCAAAAGGGCCATCTGAAAAAAGTGTAAAATCCAGAAAGGCAGGACAGGCCATGGAGAACTGGGAGCCTTGTTATGCTGATGGGCGGGATGTAAATTGCCAACAGACACTCGGGAGAAGTGTATGGTGTTTCCTGAAACATCTAAAAAACAAAGCAACAGAGCCTAGGGCACTTCCACTTATGGTCCTATAGCTTAGGGAAATTAAAATCAAAAAGACACAGCCACCCCAAAGTTTGGGACGCCTCTGTTTACAAGAACCTCGTTTACCGTACAAGTTCAATATCGCAGAAAGTGAAAAATGGATAAAGAACTTGTGGTACTTACGTACAATGCAGTATGACTCAACAATGAAATCTATGTCATCAGGCCCGTAGCAGCATAATGAGTGGATTCAGGTACGATGATTCTAACTGAAATAAGTCACACAGAAAAAGAAACATCATAAGATATCACTAATACACGGAATGTAAACTTGGCTACACAGGAACTGAATTCCAAAACAGAAAAGGGTCTCAAAATTAGAAAACCAACTTATGCTTGCTTAAGGGGAAAGGTGAGTTGGGGTGCTGCATAAAACCAGACATTGAAATGAGCACAGATAAAGTTCCTTAAGCCAAATATGGAATAGCAAGAGCTACTCCTTGCTCAATGAAATGGACTCAACACCCCATATTAAACGCCTAAGAATGTACCTGACTAGTAAGTATCTTAAAACCTATGGATTGCTATGTCTCCGAAAGAGAATCAAGCATGTGTACAGGGGCATAAACGCAGCAGTGATAGGATTGGAGAGGTTCGGTGAGCAAATGAAGACCCTTTGAAGTCATATTGCATAGTAACCATTCCACGGGTTTCAACTACCCAGGTTTAAGGTATTCTTCCTTCAGCTAAAACATGCATGTGGAACCTAGAGTACGATCAACCATGTGATCGGGAAACGTGTTCAAATATGTCTCAGTTTTCATACCCTGGTACTCGGGTGCAACATTCCAGACGCTTTACTAACACCCTCCCGACTTGGAGAGTCAGTCCCTTTAACCTCCTGTTTGGCCCAGTTTGCAATTTCTGCGGAAGATGAACAGGAATAGCGAGAACCAATGAGAGACTAGCTGGAGGTGTCTGGACGGGCAAATTTAACTCTCATTTCCCACCAGGAAGAGGAATTAACCAAAGGCTCAGCGTGCCGTGCCGGAACCAGATTAGGGCCTGAAGCCATCCTGCGGTGTTGCGGCCAGCTCAAAAGAAAGCGAGTTGAAGAAAGGAGCTCAGGGGCACTGTAATTCACAAACCTGCAGAGTTATAAATGACAGCTATCGTCCAAAGATATACTGAAGTAAGGCTGCCAAGAGGACTTGAAAGCGGGGCAGAATTGCAGGAAACCGATTTCAGGAGGTAGACTGGAATTGCATTGAAAGCATAGGAAAAGAGGCAGAACGTCCACAATGATGCACTTGGCCAAAAAGGGCGTATGCGTTTTTTCCTGAATATATTCAGGAAAAAACGCATACGCCCTTTTTGGCCAACCAAGCAAGCTTGCAAAGGAAATCTGCACTACAATGAAGTCTCACTTCCCCCCGGTCAAAAGGGCCATCTGAAAAAAGTGTAAAATCCAGAAAGGCAGGACAGGCCATGGAGAACTGGGAGCCTTTTTATGCTGATGGGAGGGATGTAAATTGCCAAGAGACACTCCGGAGAAGTGTATGGTGTTTCCTGAAACATCTAAAAAACAAAGCAACAGAGCCTAGGGCACTTCCACTTATGGTCCTATAGATTAGGGAAATTAAAATCAAAAAGACACAGCCACCCCAAAGTTTGGGACGCCTCTGTTTACAAGAACCTCGTTTACAGTACAAGTTCAACATCGCAGAAAGTGAAAAATGGATAAAGAAATTGTGGTATTTACTTACAAAGCAATATCACTCAGCAATGAAATCTATGTCATCAGGCCCTTAGCAGCACAATGAGTGGATTCAGGTATGATGATTCTAACTGAAATAAGTCACACAGAAAAAGAAACATCATAAGATATCAGTAATACACGGAATGTAAACTTGGCTACACAGGAACTGAATTCCAAAACAGAACAGGGTCTCAAATATAGAAAACCAACTTATGCTTGCTTAAGGGGAAAGGTGAGTTGGGGTGCTGCATAAAACCAGAGATTGAAATGAGCACAGATAAAGTTCCTTATGCCAAATATGGAATAGACAAGAGCTACTCCTTGCTCAACGAAATGGACTCAACACCGCATATTAAACGCCTAAGAATGTACCTGACTAGTAAGTATCTTAAAACCTATGGATTGCTATGTCTCCAAAAGAGAATCAAGCGTCTGTACAGGGGGATAAACGCAGCAGTGATAGGATTGGAGAAGTTCGGTGAGCAAATGAAGACCCTTTGAAGTCATATTGCATGGTACCCATTACACGGGTCTCAACTCTCCAGGTTTAAGGTATTCTTCCTTCAGCTAAAACATGCATGTGGAACCCAGAGTATGATCAACCGTGTGAACGGGAGACGTGTTCAAATATGTCTCAGTTTTCCTCCCCTGGTACTCGGGTGCAACATTCCAGACGCTTTACTAACACCCTCCCGACTTGGAGAGTCAGTCCCTTTAACCTCCTGTTTGGCCCAGTTTGCAATTTCTGCAGAAGATGAACAGGAATAGCGAGAACCAATGAGAGACTAGCTGGAGGTGTCTGGACGGGCAAATTTAACTCTCATTTCCCACCAGGAAGAGGAATTAACCAAAGGCTCAGCGTGCCGTGCCGGAACCAGATTAGGGCCTGAAGCCATCCTGCGGTGTTGCGGCCAGCTCAAAAGAAAGTGAGTTGAAGAAAGGAGCTCAGGGGCACTGTAATTCACAAACCTGCAGAGTTATAAATGACAGCTATCGTCCAAAAATATACTGAAGTAAGGCTGCCAAGAGGACTTGAAAGCGGGGCAGAATTGCAGGAAACCGATTTCAGGAGGTAGACTGGAATTGCATTGAAAGCATAGGAAAAGAGGCAGAACGTCCACAATGATGCACTTGGCCAAAAAGGGCGTATGCGTTTTTTCCTGAATATATTCAGGAAAAAACGCATACGCCCTTTTTGGCCAACCAAGCAAGCTTGCAAAGGAAATCTGCACTACAATGAAGTCTCACTTCCCCCCGGTCAAAAGGGCCATCTGAAAAAAGTGTAAAATCCAGAAAGGCAGGACAGGCCATGGAGAACTGGGAGCCTTGTTATGCTGATGGGCGGGATGTAAATTGCCAACAGACACTCGGGAGAAGTGTATGGTGTTTCCTGAAACATCTAAAAAACAAAGCAACAGAGCCTAGGGCACTTCCACTTATGGTCCTATAGCTTAGGGAAATTAAAATCAAAAAGACACAGCCACCCCAAAGTTTGGGACGCCTCTGTTTACAAGAACCTCGTTTACAGTACAAGTTCAACATCGCAGAAAGTGAAAAATGGATAAAGAAGTTGTGGTATTTACTTACAAAGCAATATCACTCAGCAATGAAATCTATGTCATCAGGCCCGTAGCAGCATAATGAGTGGATTCAGGTACGATGATTCTAACTGAAATAAGTCACACAGAAAAAGAAACATCATAAGATATCACTAATACACAGAATGTAAACTTGGCTACACAGGAACTGAATTCCAAAACAGAACAGGGTCTCAAATATAGAAAACCAACTTATGCTTGCTTAAGGGGAAAGGTGAGTTGGGGTGCTGCATAAAACCAGAGATTGAAATGAGCACAGATAAAGTTCCTTAAGCCAAATATGGAATAGACAAGAGCTACTCCTTGCTCAACGAAATGGACTCAACACCCCATATTAAATGCCTAAGAATGTACCTGACTAGTAAGTATCTTAAAACCTATGGATTGCTATGTCTCCAAAAGAGAATCAAGCGTCTGTACAGGGGGATAAACGCAGCAGTGATAGGATTGGAGAAGTTCGGTGAGCAAATGAAGACCCTTTGAAGTCATATTGCATGGTACCCATTACACGGGTCTCAACTCTCCAGGTTTAAGGTATTCTTCCTTCAGCTAAAACATGCATGTGGAACCCAGAGTATGATCAACCGTGTGAACGGGAGACGTGTTCAAATATGTCTCAGTTTTCCTCCCCTGGTACTCGGGTGCAACATTCCAGACGCTTTACTAACACCCTCCCGACTTGGAGAGTCAGTCCCTTTAACCTCCTGTTTGGCCCAGTTTGCAATTTCTGCAGAAGATGAACAGGAATAGCGAGAACCAATGAGAGACTAGCTGGAGGTGTCTGGACGGGCAAATTTAACTCTCATTTCCCACCAGGAAGAGGAATTAACCAAAGGCTCAGCGTGCCGTGCCGGAACCAGATTAGGGCCTGAAGCCATCCTGCGGTGTTGCGGCCAGCTCAAAAGAAAGTGAGTTGAAGAAAGGAGCTCAGGGGCACTGTAATTCACAAACCTGCAGAGTTATAAATGACAGCTATCGTCCAAAAATATACTGAAGTAAGGCTGCCAAGAGGACTTGAAAGCGGGGCAGAATTGCAGGAAACCGATTTCAGGAGGTAGACTGGAATTGCATTGAAAGCATAGGAAAAGAGGCAGAACGTCCACAATGATGCACTTGGCCAAAAAGGGCGTATGCGTTTTTTCCTGAATATATTCAGGAAAAAACGCATACGCCCTTTTTGGCCAACCAAGCAAGCTTGCAAAGGAAATCTGCACTACAATGAAGTCTCACTTCCCCCCGGTCAAAAGGGCCATCTGAAAAAAGTGTAAAATCCAGAAAGGCAGGACAGGCCATGGAGAACTGGGAGCCTTTTTATGCTGATGGGAGGGATGTAAATTGCCAACAGCCACTCGGGAGAAGTGTATGGTGTTTCCTGAAACATCTAAAAAACAAAGCAACAGAGCCTAGGGCACTTCCACTTATGGTCCTATAGCTTAGGGAAATTAAAATCAAAAAGACACAGCCACCCCAAAGTTTGGGACGCCTCTGTTTACAAGAACCTCATTTACCGTACAGTTCAATATCACAGAAAGTGAAAAATGGATAAAGAAGTTGTGGTACTTACGTACAATGCAGTATCACTCAACAATGAAATCTATGTCATCAGGCCCGTAGCAGCATAATGAGTGGATTCAGGTACGATGATTCTAACTGAAATAAGTCACACAGAAAAAGAAACATCATAAGATATCACTAATACACAGAATGTAAACTTGGCTACACAGGAACTGAATTCCAAAACAGAACAGGGTCTCAAATTTAGAAAACCAACTTATGCTTGCTTAAGGGTAAAGGTGAGTTGGGGTGCTGCATAAAACCAGAGATTGAAATGAGCACAGATAAAGTTCCTTAAGCCAAATATGGAATAGACAAGAGCTACTCCTTCCTCAACGAAATGGACTCAACACCCCATATTAAACGCCTAAGAATGTACCTGACTAGTAAGTATCTTAAAACCTATGGATTGCTATGTCTCCAAAAGAAAATCAAGCGTCTGTACAGGGGGATAAACGCAGCAGTGATAGGATTGGAGAAGTTCGGTGAGCAAATGAAGACCCTTTGAAGTCATATTGCATAGTACCCATTCCACGGGTTTCAACTACCCAGGTTTAAGGTATTCTACCTTCAGCGAAAACATGCATGTGGAAACTAGAGTATGATCAACCATGTGATCGGGAAACGTGTTCAAATATGTCTCAGTTTTCGTACCCTGGTACTCGGGTGCAACTTTCCAGACGCTTTACTAACACCCTCCCGACTTGGAGAGTCAGTCCCTTTAACCTCCTGTTTGGCCCAGTTTGCAATTTCTGTGGAAGATGAACAGGAATAGCGAGAACCAATGAGAGACTAGCTGGAGGTGTCTGGACGGGCAAATTTAACTCTCATTTCCCACCAGGAAGAGGAATTAACCAAAGGCTCAGCTTGCCGTGCCGGAACCAGATTAGGGCCTGAAGCCATCCTGCGGTGTTGCGGCCAGCTCAAAAGAAAGCGAGTTGAAGAAAGGAGCTCAGGGGCACTGTAATTCACAAACCTGCAGAGTTATAAATGACAGCTATCGTCCAAAAATATACTGAAGTAAGGCTGCCAAGAGGACTTGAAAGCGGGGCAGAATTGCAGGAAACCGATTTCAGGAGGCAGACTGGAATTGCATTGAAAGCATAGGAAAAGAGGCAGAACGTCCACAATGATGCACTTGGCCAAAAAGGGCATATGCGTTTTTTCCTGAATATATTCAGGAAAAAACGCATATGCCCTTTTTGGCCAACCAAGCAAGCTTGCAAAGGAAATCTGCACTACAATGAAGTCTCACTTCCCCCCGGTCAAAAGGGCCATCTGAAAAAAGTGTAAAATCCAGAAAAGCAGGACAGGCCATGGAGAACTGGGAGCCTTGTTATGCTGATGGGCGGGATGTAAATTGCCAACAGACACTCGGGAGAAGTGTATGGTGTTTCCTGAAACATCTAAAAAACAAAGCAACAGAGCCTAGGGCACTTCCACTTATGGTCCTATAGCTTAGGGAAATTAAAATCAAAAAGACACAGCCACCCCAAAGTTTGGGACGCCTCTGTTTACAAGAACCTCGTTTACAGTACAAGTTCAACATCGCAGAAAGTGAAAAATGGATAAAGAAGTTGTGGTATTTACTTACAAAGCAATATCACTCAGCAATGAAATCTATGTCATCAGGCCCTTAGCAGCACAATGAGTGGATTCAGGTATGATGATTCTAACTGAAATAAGTCACACAGAAAAAGAAACATCATAAGATATCAGTAATACACGGAATGTAAACTTGGCTACACAGGAACTGAATTACAGAACAGAACAGGGTCTCAAATTTAGAAAACCAACTTATGCTTGCTTAAGGGGAAAGGTGAGTTGGGGTGCTGCATAAAACCAGAGATTGAAATGAGCACAGATAAAGTTCCTTAAGCCAAATATGGAATAGACAAGAGCTACTCCTTGCTCAACGAAATGGACTCAACACCGCATATTAAACGCCTAAGAATGTACCTGACTAGTAAGTATCTTAAAACCTATGGATTGCTATGTCTCCGAAAGAGAATCAAGCATGTGTACAGGGGCATAAACGCAGCAGTGATAGGATTGGAGAGGTTCGGTGAGCAAATGAAGACCCTTTGAAGTCATATTGCATAGTACCCATTCCACGGGTTTCAACTACTCAGGTTTAAGGTATTCTTCCTTCAGCTAAAACATGCATGTGGAACCTAGAGTACGATCAACCATGTGATCGGGAAATGTGTTCAAATATGTCTCAGTTTTCGTACCCTGGTACTCGGGTGCAACATTCCAGACGCTTTACTAACACCCTCCCGACTTGGAGAGTCAGTCCCTTTAACCTCCTGTTTGGCCCAGTTTGCAATTTCTGCGGAAGATGAACAGGAATAGCGAGAACCAATGAGAGACTAGCTGGAGGTGTCTGGACGGGCAAATTTAACTCTCATTTCCCACCAGGAAGAGGAATTAACCAAAGGCTCAGCGTGCCGTGCCAGAACAAGATTAGGGCCTGAAGCCATCCTGCGGTGTTGCGGCCAGGTCAAAAGAAAGCGAGTTGAAGAAAGGAGCTCAGGGGCACTGTAATTCACAAACCTGCAGAGTTATAAATGACAGCTATCGTCCAAAAATATACTGAAGTAAGGCTGCCAAGAGGACTTGAAAGCGGGGCAGAATTGCAGGAATCCGATTTCAGGAGGTAGACTGGAATTGCATTGAAAGCATAGGAAAAGAGGCAGAACGTCCACAATGATGCACTTGGCCAAAAAGGGCGTATGCGTTTTTTCCTGAATATATTCAGGAAAAAACGCATACGCCCTTTTTGGCCAACCAAGCAAGCTTGCAAAGGAAATCTGCACTACAATGAAGTCTCACTTCCCCCCGGTCAAAAGGGCCATCTGAAAAAAGTGTAAAATCCAGAAAGGCAGGACAGGCCATGGAGAACTGGGAGCCTTGTTATGCTGATGGGAGGGATGTAAATTGCCAACAGCCACTCGGGAGAAGTGTATGGTGTTTCCTGAAACATCTAAAAAGCAAAGCAACAGAGCCTAGGGCACTTCCACTTATGGTCCTATAGCTTAGGGAAATTAAAATCAAAAAGACACAGCCACCCCAAAGTTTGGGACGCCTCTTTTTACAAGAACCTCATTTACCGTACAAGTTCAATATCACAGAAAGTGAAAAATGGATAAAGAAGTTGTGGTACTTACGTACAATGCAGTATCACTCAACAATGAAATCTATGTCATCAGGCCCGTAGCAGCATAATGAGTGGATTCAGGTACGATGATTCTAACTGAAATAAGTCACACAGAAAAAGAAACATCATAAGATATCACTAATACACAGAATGTAAACTTGGCTACACAGGAACTGAATTCCAAAACAGAACAGGGTCTCAAATTTAGAAAACCAACTTATGCTTGCTTAAGCGGAAAGGTGAGTTGGGGTGCTGCATAAAACCAGAGATTGAAATGAGCACAGATAAAGTTCCTTAAGCCAAATATGGAATAGACAAGAGCTACTCCTTGCTCAACGAAATGGACTCAACACCCCATATTAAATGCCTAAGAATGTACCTGACTAGTAAGTATCTTAAAACCTATGGATTGCTATGTCTCCAAAAGAGAATCAAGCGTCTGTACAGGAGGGATAAACGCAGCAGTGATAGGATTGGAGAAGTTCGGTGAGCAAATGAAGACCCTTTGAAGTCATATTGCATGGTACCCATTACACGGGTCTCAACTCTCCAGGTTTAAGGTATTCTTCCTTCAGCTAAAACATGCATGTGGGACCCAGAGTATGATCAACCGTGTGAACGGGAGACGTGTTCAAATATGTCTCAGTTTTCCTCCCCTGGTACTCGGGTGCAACATTCCAGACGCTTTACTAACACCCTCCCGACTTGGAGAGACAGTCCCTTTAACCTCCTGTTTGGCCCAGTTTGCAATTTCTGCGGAAGATGAACAGGAATAGCGAGAACCAATGAGAGACTAGCTGGAGGTGTCTGGACGGGCAAATTTAACTCTCATTTCCCACCAGGAAGAGGAATTAACCAAAGGCTCAGCGTGCCGTGCCGGAACCAGATTAAGGCCTGAAGCCATCTTGCGGTGCTGCGGCCAGCTCAAAAGAAAGCGAGTTGAAGAAAGGAGCTCAGGGGCACTGTAATTCACAAACCTGCAGAGTTATAAATGACAGCTATCGTCCAAAAATATACTGAAGTAAGGCTGCCAAGAGGACTTGAAAGCGGGGCAGAATTGCAGGAAACCGATTTCAGGAGGTAGACTGGAATTGCATTGAAAGCATAGGAAAAGAGGCAGAACGTCCACAATGATGCACTTGGCCAAAAAGGGCGTATGCGTTTTTTCCTGAATATATTCAGGAAAAAACGCATACGCCCTTTTTGGACAACCAAGCAAGCTTGCAAAGGAAATCTGCACTACAATGAAGTCTCACTTCCCCCCGGTCAAAAGGGCCATCTGAAAAAAGTGTAAAATCCAGAAAGGCAGGACAGGCCATGGAGAACTGGGAGCCTTTTTATGCTGATGGGAGGGATGTAAATTGCCAACAGCCACTCGGGAGAAGTGTATGGTGTTTCCTGAAACATCTAAAAAACAAAGCAACAGAGCCTAGGGCACTTCCACTTATGGTCCTATAGCTTAGGGAAATTAAAATCAAAAAGACACAGCCATCCCAAAGTTTGGGACGCCTCTGTTTACAAGAACCTCGTGTACAGTACAAGTTCAACATCGCAGAAAGTGAAAAATGGATAAAGAAGTTGTGGTATTTACTTACAAAGCAATATCACTCAGCAATGAAATCTATGTCATCAGGCCCTTAGCAGCACAATGAGTGGATTCAGGTATGATGATTCTAACTGAAATAAGTCACACAGAAAAAGAAACATCATAAGATATCAGTAATACACGGAATGTAAACTTGGCTACACAGGAACTGAATTACAGAACAGAACAGGGTCTCAAATTTAGAAAACCAACTTATGCTTGCTTAAGGGGAAAGGTGAGTTGGGGTGCTGCATAAAACCAGAGATTGAAATGAGCACAGATAAAGTTCCTTAAGCCAAATATGGAATAGACAAGAGCTACTCCTTGCTCAACGAAATGGACTCAACACCGCATATTAAACGCCTAAGAATGTACCTGACTAGTAAGTATCTTAAAACCTATGGATTGCTATGTCTCCGAAAGAGAATCAAGCATGTGTACAGGGGCATAAACGCAGCAGTGATAGGATTGGAGAGGTTCGGTGAGCAAATGAAGACCCTTTGAAGTCATATTGCATAGTACCCATTCCACGGGTTTCAACTACCCAGGTTTAAGGTATTCTACCTTCAGCTAAAACATGCATGTGGAAACTAGAGTATGATCAACCATGTGATCGGGAAACGTGTTCAAATATGTCTCAGTTTTCGTACCCTGGTACTCGGGTGCAACATTCCAGACGCTTTACTAACACCCTCCCAACTTGGAGAGTCAGTCCCTTTAACCTCCTGTTTGGCCCAGTTTGCAATTTCTGTGGAAGATGAACAGGAATAGCGAGAACCAATGAGAGACTAGCTGTAGGTGTCTGGACGGGCAAATTTAACTCTCATTTCCCACCAGGAAGAGGAATTAACCAAAGGCTCAGCTTGCCGTGCCGGAACAAGATTAGGGCCTGAAGCCATCCTGCGGTGTTGCGGCCAGCTCAAAAGAAAGCGAGTTGAAGAAAGGAGCTCAGGGGCACTGTAATTCACAAACCTGCAGAGTTATAAATGACAGCTATCGTCCAAAAATATAACTGAAGTAAGGCTGCCAAGAGGACTTGAAAGCGGGGCAGAATTGCAGGAAACCGATTTCAGGAGGTAGACTGGAATTGCATTCAAAGCATAGGAAAAGAGGCAGAACGTCCACAATGATGCACTTGGCCAAAAAGGGCGTATGCGTTTTTTCCTGAATATATTCAGGAAAAAACGCATACGCCCTTTTTGGCCAACCAAGCAAGCTTGCAAAGGAAATCGGCACTACAATGAAGTCTCACTTCCCCCCGGTCAAAAGGGCCATCTGAAAAAAGTGTAAAATCCAGAAAGGCAGGGCAGGCCATGGAGAACTGGGAGCCTTGTTATGCTGATGGGCGGGATGTAAATTGCCAACAGCCACTCGGGAGAAGTGTATGGTGTTTCCTGAAACATCTAAAAAACAAAGCAACAGAGCCTAGGGCACTTCCACTTATGGTCCTATAGCTTAGGGAAATTAAAATCAAAAAGACACAGCCACCCCAAAGTTTGGGACGCCTCTTTTTACAAGAACCTCATTTACCGTACAAGTTCAATATCACAGAAAGTGAAAAATGGATAAAGAAGTTGTGGTACTTACGTACAATGCAGTATCACTCAACAATGAAATCTATGTCATCAGGCCCGTAGCAGCATAATGAGTGGATTCAGGTACGATGATTCTAACTGAAATAAGTCACACAGAAAAAGAAACATCATAAGATATCACTAATACACAGAATGTAAACTTGGCTACACAGGAACTGAATTCCAAAACAGAACAGGGTCTCAAATTTAGAAAACCAACTTATGCTTGCTTAAGCGGAAAGGTGAGTTCGGGTGCTGCATAAAACCAGAGATTGAAATGAGCACAGATAAATTTCCTTAAGCCAAATATGGAATAGACAAGAGCTACTCCTTGCTCAACGAAATGGACTCAACACCCCATATTAAATGCCTAAGAATGTACCTGACTAGTAAGTATCTTAAAACCTATGGATTGCTATGTCTCCGAAAGAGAATCAAGCGTCTGTACAGGGGGATAAACGCAGCAGTGATAGGATTGGAGAAGTTCGGTGAGCAAATGAAGACCCTTTGAAGTCATATTGCATGGTACCCATTACACGGGTCTCAACTCTCCAGGTTTAAGGTATTCTTCCTTCAGCTAAAACGTGCATGTGGAACCCAGAGTATGATCAACCGTGTGAATGGGAGACGTGTTCAAATATGTCTCAGTTTTCCTCCCCTGGTACTTGGGTGCAACATTCCAGACGCTTTACTAACACCCTCCCGACTTGGAGAGTCAGTCCCTTTAACCTCCTGTTTGGCCCAGTTTGCAATTTCTGCGGAAGATGAACAGGAATAGCGAGAACCAATGAGAGACTAGCTGGAGGTGTCTGGACGGGCAAATTTAACTCTCATTTCCCACCAGGAAGAGGAATTAACCAAAGGCTCAGCTTGCCGTGCCGGAACCAGATTAGGGCCTGAAGCCATCCTGCGGTGTTGCGGCCAGCTCAAAAGAAAGCGAGTTGAAGAAAGGAGCTCAGGGGCACTGTAATTCACAAACCTGCAGAGTTATAAATGACAGCTATCGTCCAAAAATATACTGAAGTAAGGCTGCCAAGAGGACTTGAAAGCGGGGCAGAATTGCAGGAAACCGATTTCAGGAGGTAGACTGGAATTGCATTGAAAGCATAGGAAAAGAGGCAGAACGTCCACAATGATGCACTTGGCCAAAAAGGGCGTATGCGTTTTTTCCTGAATATATTCAGGAAAAAACGCATACGCCCTTTTTGGCCAACCAAGCAAGCTTGCAAAGGAAATCTGCACTACAATGAAGTCTCACTTCCCCCCGGTCAAAAGGGCCATCTGAAAAAAGTGTAAAATCCAGAAAGGCAGGACAGGCCATGGAGAACTGGGAGCCTTGTTATGCTGATGGGCGGGATGTAAATTGCCAACAGACACTCGGGAGAAGTGTATGGTGTTTCCTGAAACATCTAAAAAACAAAGCAACAGAGCCTAGGGCACTTCCACTTATGGTCCTATAGCTTAGGGAAATTAAAATCAAAAAGACACAGCCACCCCAAAGTTTGGGACGCCTCTGTTTACAAGAACCTCATTTACAGTACAAGTTCAACATCGCAGAAAGTGAAAAATGGATAAAGAAGTTGTGGTATTTACTTACAAAGCAATATCACTCAGCAATGGAATCTATGTCATCAGGCCCTTAGCAGCACAATGAGTGGATTCAGGTATGATGATTCTAGCTGATATAAGTCACACAGAAAAAGAAACATCATAAGATATCAGTAATACACGGAATGTAAACTTGGCTACACAGGAACTGAATTACAGAACAGAACAGGGTCTCAAATTTAGAAAACCAACTTATGCTTGCTTAAGGGTAAAGGTGAGTTGGGGTGCTGCATAAAACCAGAGATTGAAATGAGCACAGATAAAGTTCCTTAAGCCAAATATGGAATAGACAAGAGCTACTCCTTGCTCAACGAAATGGACTCAACACCGCATATTAAACGCATAAGAATGTACCTGAATAGTAAGTATCTTAAAACCTATGGATTGCTATGTCTCCGAAAGAGAATCAAGCATGTGTACAGGGGCATAAACGCAGCAGTGATAGGATTGGAGAGGTTCAGTGAGCAAATGAAGACCCTTTGAAGTCATATTGCACGGTACCAATTCCACGGGTCTCAACTCTCCAGGTTTAAGGTATTCTTCCTTCAGCTAAAACATGCATGTGGAACCCAGAGTATGATCATCCGTGTGAATGGGAGACATGTTCAAATATGTCTCAGTTTTCCTCCCCTGGTACTCGGGTGCAACATTCCAGACGCTTTACTAACACTCTCCGCACTTGGAGAGTCAGCGCCTTTAAGCTCCTGTTTGGCCCAGTTTGCAATTTCTGCGGAAGATGAACAGAAATAGGGAGAACCAATGAGAGACTAGCTGGAGGTGTCTGGACGGGCAAATTTAACTCTCATTTCCCACCAGGAAGAGGAATTAACCAAAGGCTCAGCATGCCGTGCCGGAACCAGATTAGGGCCTGAAGCCATCCTGCGGTGTTGCGGCCAGCTCAAAAGAAAGCGAGTTGAAGAAAGGAGCTCAGGGGCACTGTAATTTCACAAACCTGCAGAGTTATAAATGACAGCTATCGTCCAAAAATATACTGAAGTAAGGCTGCCAAGAGGACTTGAAAGCGGGCAGAATTGCAGGAAACCGATTTCAGGAGGTAGACTGGAATTGCATTGAAAGCATAGGAAAAGAGGCAGAACGTCCACAATGATGCACTTGGCCAAAAAGGGCGTATGCGTTTTTTCCTGAATATATCCAGGAAAAAACGCATACGCCCTTTCTGGCCAACCAAGCAAGCTTGCAAAGGAAATCTGCACTACAATGAAGTCTCACTTCCCCCCGGTCAAAAGGGCCATCTGAGAAAAGTGTAAAATCCAGAAAGGCAGGACAGGCCATGGAGAACTGGGAGCCTTGTTATGCTGATGGGCGGGATGTAAATTGCCAACAGACACTCGGGAGAAGTGTATGGTGTTTCCTGAAACATCTAAAAAACAAAGCAACAGAGCCTAGGGCACTTCCACTTATGGTCCTATAGCTTAGGGAAATTAAAATCAAAAAGACACAGCCACCCCAAAGTTTGGGACGCCTCTGTTTACAAGAACCTCGTTTACAGTACAAGTTCAACATCGCAGAAAGTGAAAAATGGATAAAGAAGTTGTGGTATTTACTTACAAAGCAATATCACTCAGCAATGAAATCTATGTCATCAGGCCCTTAGCATCACAATGAGTGGATTCAGGTATGATGATTCTAACTGAAATAAGTCACACAGAAAAAGAAACATCATAAGATATCAGTAATACACGGAATGTAAACTTGGCTACACAGGAACTGAATTACAGAACAGAACAGGGTCTCAAATTTAGAAAACCAACTTATGCTTGCTTAAGGGGAAAGGTGAGTTGGGGTGCTGCATAAAACCAGACATTGAAATGAGCACAGATAAAGTTCCTTAAGCCAAATATGGAATAGACAAGAGCTACTCCTTGCTCAACGAAATGGACTCAACACCGCATTTTAAACGCCTAAGAATGTACCTGACTAGTAAGTATCTTATAACCTATGGATTGCTATGTCTCCAAAAGAGAATCAAGCGTGTGTACAGGGGCATAAACGCAGCAGTGATAGGATTGGAGAGGTTCGGTGAGCAAATGAAGACCCTTTGAAGTCATATTGCATGGTACCCATTCCACGGGTTTCAACTACCCAGGTTTAAGGTATTCTTCCTTCAGCTAAAACATGCATGTGGAACCTAGAGTATGATCAACCATGTGATCGGGAAATGTGTTCAAATATGTCTCAGTTTTCTTACCCTGGAACTCGGGTGCAACATTCCAGACGCTTTACTAACACCCTCCCGACTTGGAGAGTCAGTCCCTTTAACCTCCTGTTTGGCCCAGTTTGCAAATTCTGCGGAAGATGAACAGGAATAGCGAGAACCAATGAGAGACTAGCTGGAGGTGTCTGGACGGGCAAATTTAACTCTCATTTCCCACCAGGAAGAGGAATTAACCAAAGGCTCAGCGTGCCGTGCCGGAACCAGATTAGGGCCTGAAGCCATCCTGCGGTGTTGCGGCCAGCTCAAAAGAAAGCGAGTTGAAGAAAGGAGCTCAGGGGCACTGTAATTCACAAACCTGCAGAGTTATAAATGACAGCTATCGTCCAAAATTATACTGAAGTAAGGCTGCCAAGAGGACTTCAAAGTGGGGCAGAATTGCAGGAAACCGATTTCAGGAGGTAGACTGGAATTGCATTGAAAGCATAGGAAAAGAGGCAGAACGTCCACAATGATGCACTTGGCCAAAAAGGGCGTACGCGTTTTTTCCTGAATATATTCAGGAAAAAACGCATACGCCCTTTTTGGCCAACCAAGCAAACTTGCAAAGGAAATCTGCACTACAATGAAGTCTCACTTCCCCCCGCTCAAAAGGGCCATCTGAAAAAAGTGTAAAATCCAGAAAGGCAGGACAGGCCATGGAGAACTGGGAGCCTTGTTATGCTGATGGGCGGGATGTAAATTGCCAACAGACACTCGGGAGAAGTGTATGGTGTTTCCTGAAACATCTAAAAAACAAAGCAACAGAGCCTAGGGCACTTCCACTTATGGTCCTATAGCTTAGGGAAATTAAAATCAAAAAGACACAGCCACCCCAAATTTTGGGACACCTCTGTTTACAAGAACCTCGTTTACCGTACAAGTTCAATATCACAGAAAGTGAAAAATGGATAAAGAACTTGTGGTACTTACGTACAATGCAGTATCACTCAACAATGAAATCTATGTCATCAGGCCCGTAGCAGCATAATGAGTGGATTCAGGTACGATGATTCTAACTGAAATAAGTCACACAGAAAAAGAAACATCATAAGATATCACTAATACACGGAATGTAAACTTGGCTACACAGGAACTGAATTCCAAAACAGAACAGGGTCTCAAAATTAGAAAACCAACTTATGCTTGCTTAAGGGGAAAGGTGAGTTGGGGTGCTGCATAAAACCAGACATTGAAATGAGCACAGATAAAGTTCCTTAAGCCAAATATGGAATAGCAAGAGCTACTCCTTGCTCAATGAAATGGACGCAACACCCCATATTAAACGCCTAAGAATGTACCTGACTAGTAAGTATCTTAAAACCTATGGATTGCTATGTCTCCGAAAGAGAATCAAGCATGTGTACAGGGGCATAAACGCAGCAGTGATAGGATTGGAGAGGTTCGGTGAGCAAATGAAGACCCTCTGAAGTCATATTGCATGGTACCCATTCCACGGGTTTCAACTACCCAGGTTTAAGGTATTCTTCCTTCAGCTAAAACATGCATGTGGAACCTAGAGTATGATCAACGATGTGATCGGGAGACGTGTTCCAATATGTCTCAGTTTTCGTCCCCTGGTACTCGGGTGCAACATTCCAGACGCTTTACTAACACTCTCCCGACTTGGAGAGTCAGTGCCTTTAACCTCCTGTTTGGCCCTGTTTACAATTTCAGTGGAAGATGAACAGGAATAGGGAGAACCAATGAGAGACTAGCTGGAGGTGTCTGGACGGGCATATTTAACTCTCATTTTCCACCAGGAAGAGGAATTAAGCAAAGGCACAGTGTGCCGTGCTGGAATCAGATTAGGGCTTGAAGCAATCCTGCGATGTTGCGGCCAGGTCACAAGAATGCGAGTTGAAGAAAGGAGCTCAGGGGCACTGTAATTCACAAACCTGCAGAGTTATAAATGACAGCTATCGTCCAAAAATATACTGAAGTAAGGCTGCCAAGAGGACTTCAAAGCGGGGCAGAATTGCAGGAAACCGATTTCAGGAGGTAGACTGGAATTGCATTGAAAGCATAGGAAAAGAGGCAGAACGTCCACAATGATGCACTTGGCCAAAAAGGGCGTATGCGTTTTTTCCTGAATATATTCAGGAAAAAACGCATACGCCCTTTTTGGCCAACCAAGCAAGCTTGCAAAGGAAATCTGCACTACAATGAAGTCTCACTTCCCCCCGGTCAAAAGGGCCATCTGAAAAAAGTGTAAAATCCAGAAAGGCAGGACAGGCCATGGAGAACTGGGAGCCTTGTTATGCTGATGGGCGGGATGTAAATTGCCAACAGACACTCGGGAGAAGTGTATGGTGTTTCCTGAAACATCTAAAAAACAAAGCAACAGAGCCTAGGGCACTTCCACTTATGGTCCTATAGCTTAGGGAAATTAAAATCAAAAAGACACAGCCACCCCAAACATTGGGACGCCTCTCTTTACAAGAACCTCGTTTACAGTACAAGTTCAACATCGCAGAAAGTGAAAAATGGATAAAGAAGTTGTGGTATTTACTTACAAAGCAATATCACTCAGCAATGAAATCTATGTCTTCAGGCCCTTAGCAGCACAATGAGTGGATTCAGGTATGATGATTCTAACTGAAATAAGTCACACAGAAAAAGAAACATCATAAGATATCAGTAATACACGGAATGTAAACTTGGCTACACAGGAACTGTATTACAGAACAGAACAGGGTCTCAAATTTAGAAAACCAACTTATGCTTGCTTAAGGGTAAAGGTGAGTTGGGGTGCTGCATAAAACCAGAGATTGAAATGAGCACAGATAAAGTTCCTTAAGCCAAATATGGAATAGACAAGAGCTACTCCTTGCTCAACGAAATGGACTCAACACCGCATATTAAACGCCTAAGAATGTACCTGACTAGTAAGTATCTTAAAACCTATGGATTGCTATGTCTCCGAAAGAGAATCAAGCATGTGTACAGGGGCATAAACGCAGCAGTGATAGGATTGGAGAGGTTCGGTGAGCAAATGAAGACCCTTTGAAGTCATATTGCATGGTACCCATTCCACGGGTTTCAACTACCCAGGTTTAAGGTATTCTTCCTTCAGCTAAAACATGCATGTGGAACCTAGAGTATGATCAACCATGTGATCGGGAGACGTGTTCAAATATGTCTCAGTTTTCGTACCCTGGTACTCGGGTGCAACATTCCAGACGCTTTACTAACACCCTCCCGACTTGGAGAGTCAGTCCCTTTAACCTCCTGTTTGGCCCAGTTTGCAATTTCTGCGGAAGATGAACAGGAATAGCGAGAACCAATGAGAGACTAGCTGGAGGTGTCTGGACGGGCAAATTTAACTCTCATTTCCCACCAGGAAGAGGAATTAACCAAAGGCTCAGCGTGCCGTGCCGGAACCAGATTAGGGCCTGAAGCCATCCTGCGGTGTTGCGGCCAGGTCACAAGAAAGCGAGTTGAAGAAAGGAGCTCAGGGGCACTGTAATTCACAAACCTGCAGAGTTATAAATGACAGCTATCGTCCAAAAATATACTGAAGTAAGGCTGCCAAGAGGACTTGAAAGCGGGGCAGAATTGCAGGAAACCGATTTCAGGAGGTAGACTGGAATTGCATTGAAAGCATAGGAAAAGAGGCAGAACGTCCACAATGATGCACTTGGCCAAAAAGGGCGTATGCGTTTTTTCCTGAATATATTCAGGAAGAAACGCATACGAACTTTTTGGCCAACCAAGCAAGCTTGCAAAGGAAATCTGCACTACAATGAAGTCTCACTTCCCCCCGGTCAAAAGGGCCATCTGAAAAAAGTGTAAAATCCAGAAAGACAGGACAGGCCATGGAGAACTGGGAGCCTTGTTATGCTGATGGGCGGGATGTAAATTGCCAACAGACACTCGGGAGAAGTGTATGGTGTTTCCTGAAACATCTAAAAAACAAAGCAACAGAGCCTAGGGCACTTCCACTTATGGTCCTATAGCTTAGGGAAATTAAAATCAAAAAGACACAGCCACCCCAAACATTGGGACGCCTCTGTTTACAAGAACCTCGTTTACAGTACAAGTTCAACATCGCAGAAAGTGAAAAATGGATAAAGAAGTTGTGGTATTTACTTACAAAGCAATATCACTCAGCAATGAAATCTATGTCATCAGGCCCTTAGCAGCACAATGAGTGGATTCAGGTATGATGATTCTAACTGAAATAAGTCACACAGAAAAAGAAACATCATAAGATATCAGTAATACACGGAATGTAAACTTGGCTACACAGGAACTGAATTACAGAACAGAACAGGGTCTCAAATTTAGAAAACCAACTTATGATTGCTTAAGGGGAAAGGTGAGTTGGGGTGCTGCATAAAACCAGAGATTGAAATGAACACAGATAACGTTCCTTAAGCCAAATATGGAATAGACAAGAGCTACTCCTTGCTCAATGAAATGGACTCAACACCGCATATTAAATGCCTAAGAATGTACCTGACTAGTAAGTATCTTAAAACCTATGGATTGCTATGTCTCCCAAAGAGAATCAAGCATGTGTACAGGGGCATAAACGCAGCAGTGATAGGATTGGAGAGGTTCGGTGAGCAAATGAAGACCCTTTGAAGTCATATTGCATGGTACCCATTCCACGGGTTTCAACTACCCAGGTTTAAGGTATTCTTCCTTCAGCTAAAACATGCATGTGGAACCTAGAGTATGATCAACCATGTGATCGGGAGACGTGTTCAAATATGTCTCAGTTTTCGTACCCTGGTACTCGGGTGCAACATTCCAGACGCTTTACTAACACCCTCCCGACTTGGAGAGTCAGTCCCTTTAACCTCCTGTTTGGCCCAGTTTGCAATTTCTGCGGAAGATGAACAGGAATAGCGAGAACCAATGAGAGACTAGCTGGAGGTGTCTGGACGGGCAAATTTAACTCTCATTTCCCACCAGGAAGAGGAATTAACCAAAGGCTCAGCGTGCCGTGCCGGAACCAGATTAGGGCCTGAAGCCATCCTGCGGTGTTGCGGCCAGCTCAAAAGAAAGCGAGTTGAAGAAAGGAGCTCAGGGGCACTGTAATTCACAAACCTGCAGAGTTATAAATGACAGCTATCGTCCAAAAATATACTGAAGTAAGGCTGCCAAGAGGACTTGAAAGCGGGGCAGAATTGCAGGAAACCGATTTCAGGAGGTAGACTGGAATTGCATTGAAAGCATAGGAAAAGAGGCAGAACGTCCAAAATGATGCACTTGGCCAAAAAGGGCGTATGCGTTTTTTCCTGAATATATTCAGGAAAAAACGCATACGCCCTTTTTGGCCAACCAAGCAAGCTTGCAAAGGAAATCTGCACTACAATGAAGTCTCACTTCCCCCCGGTCAAAAGGGCCATCTGAAAAAAGTGTAAAATCCAGAAACGCAGGACAGGCCATGGAGAACTGGGAGCCTTGTTATGCTGATGGGCGGGATGTAAATTGCCAACAGACACTCGGGAGAAGTGTATGGTGTTTCCTGAAACATCTAAAAAACAAAGCAACAGAGCCTAGGGCACTTCCACTTATGGTCCTATAGCTTAGGGAAATTAAAATCAAAAAGACACAGCCACCCCAAACATTGGGACGCCTCTGTTTACAAGAACCTCGTTTACAGTACAAGTTCAACATCGCAGAAAGTGAAAAATGGATAAAGAAGTTGTGGTATTTACTTACAAAGCAATATCACTCAGCAATGAAATCTATGTCATCAGGCCCTTAGCAGCACAATGAGTGGATTCAGGTATGATGATTCTAACTGAAATAAGTCACACAGAAAAAGAAACATCATAAGATATCAGTAATACACGGAATGTAAACTTGGCTACACAGGAACTGAATTACAGAACAGAACAGGGTCTCAAATTTAGAAAACCAACTTATGATTGCTTAAGGGTAAAGGTGAGTTGGGGTGCTGCATAAAACCAGAGATTGAAATGAGCACAGATAAAGTTCCTTAAGCCAAATATGGAATAGACAAGAGCTACTCCTTGCTCAACGAAATGGACTCAACACCCCATATTAAACGCCTAAGAATGTACCTGACTAGTAAGTATCTTAAAACCTATGGATTGCTATGTCTCCGAAAGAGAATCAAGCATGTGTACAGGGGCATAAACGCAGCAGTGATAGGATTGGAGAGGTTCGGTGAGCAAATGAAGACCCTTTGAAGTCATATTGCATGGTACCCATTCCACGGGTTTCAACTACCCAGGTTTAAGGTATTCTTCCTTCAGGTAAAACATGCATGTGGAACCTAGAGTATGATCAACCATGTGATCGGGAGACGTGTTCAAATATGTCTCAGTTTTCGTACCCTGGTACTCGGGTGCAACATTCCAGACGCTTTACTAACACCCTCCCGACTTGGAGAGTCAGTCCCTTTAACCTCCTGTTTGGCCCAGTTTGCAATTTCTGCGGAAGATGAACAGGAATAGCGAGAACCAATGAGAGACTAGCTGGAGGTGTCTGGACGGGCAAATTTAACTCTCATTTCCCACCAGGAAGAGGAATTAACCAAAGGCTCAGCGTGCCGTGCCGGAACCAGATTAGGGCCTGAAGCCATCCTGCGGTGTTGCGGCCAGCTCAAAAGAAAGCGAGTTGAAGAAAGGAGCTCAGGGGCACTGTAATTCACAAACCTGCAGAGTTATAAATGACAGCTATCGTCCAAAAATATACTGAAGTAAGGCTGCCAAGAGGACTTGAAAGCGGGGCAGAATTGCAGGAAACCGATTTCAGGAGGCAGACTGGAATTGCATTGAAAGCATAGGAAAAGAGGCAGAACGTCCACAATGATGCACTTGGCCAAAAAGGGCGTATGCGTTTTTTCCTGAATATATTCAGGAAAAAACGCATACGCCCTTTTTGGCCAACCAAGCAAGCTTGCAAAGGAAATCTGCACTACAATGAAGTCTCACTTCCCCCCGGTCAAAAGGGCCATCTGAAAAAAGTGTAAAATCCAGAAAGGCAGGACAGGCCATGGAGAACTGGGAGCCTTGTTATGCTGATGGGCGGGATGTAAATTGCCAACAGACACTCGGGAGAAGTGTATGGTGTTTCCTGAAACATCTAAAAAACAAAGCAACAGAGCCTAGGGCACTTCCACTTATGGTCCTATAGCTTAGGGAAATTAAAATCAAAAAGACACAGCCACCCCAAAGTTTGGGACGCCTCTGTTTACAAGAACCTCGTTTACAGTACAAGTTCAACATCGCAGAAAGTGAAAAATGGATAAAGAAGTTGTGGTATTTACTTACAAAGCAATATCACTCAGCAGTGAAATCTATGTCATCAGGCCCTTAGCAGCACAATGAGTGGATTCAGGTATGATGATTCTAACTGAAATAAGTCACACAGAAAAAGAAACATCATAAGATATCAGTAATACACGGAATGTAAACTTGGCTACACAGGAACTGAATTACAGAACAGAACAGGGTCTCAAATTTAGAAAACCAACTTATGATTGCTTAAGGGTAAAGGTGAGTTGGGGTGCTGCATAAAACCAGAGATTGAAATGAACACAGATAACGTTCCTTAAGCCAAATATGGAATAGACAAGAGCTACTCCTTGCTCAATGAAATGGACTCAACACCGCATATTAAATGCCTAAGAATGTACCTGACTAGTAAGTATCTTAAAACCTATGGATTGCTATGTCTCCCAAAGAGAATCAAGCATGTGTACAGGGGCATAAACGCAGCAGTGATAGGATTGGAGAGGTTCGGTGAGCAAATGAAGACCCTTTGAAGTCATATTGCATGGTACCCATTCCACGGGTTTCAACTACCCAGGTTTAAGGTATTCTTCCTTCAGCTAAAACATGCATGTGGAACCTAGAGTATGATCAACCATGTGATCGGGAGACGTGTTCAAATATGTCTCAGTTTTCGTACCCTGGTACTCGGGTGCAACATTCCAGACGCTTTACTAACACCCTCCCGACTTGGAGAGTCAGTCCCTTTAACCTCCTGTTTGGCCCAGTTTGCAATTTCTGCGGAAGATGAACAGGAATAGCGAGAACCAATGAGAGACTAGCTGGAGGTGTCTGGACGGGCAAATTTAACTCTCATTTCCCACCAGGAAGAGGAATTAACCAAAGGCTCAGCGTGCCGTACCGGAACCAGATTAGGGCCTGAAGCCATCCTGCGGTGTTGCGGCCAGCTCAAAAGAAAGCGAGTTGAAGAAAGGAGCTCAGGGGCACTGTAATTCACAAACCTGCAGAGTTATAAATGACAGCTATCGTCCAAAAATATACTGAAGTAAGGCTGCCAAGAGGACTTGAAAGCGGGGCAGAATTGCAGGAAACCGATTTCAGGAGGTAGACTGGAATTGCATTGAAAGCATAGGAAAAGAGGCAGAACGTCCAAAATGATGCACTTGGCCAAAAAGGGCGTATGCGTTTTTTCCTGAATATATTCAGGAAAAAACGCATACGCCCTTTTTGGCCAACCAAGCAAGCTTGCAAAGGAAATCTGCACTACAATGAAGTCTCACTTCCCCCCGGTCAAAAGGGCCATCTGAAAAAAGTGTAAAATCCAGAAACGCAGGACAGGCCATGGAGAACTGGGAGCCTTGTTATGCTGATGGGCGGGATGTAAATTGCCAACAGACACTCGGGAGAAGTGTATGGTGTTTCCTGAAACATCTAAAAAACAAAGCAACAGAGCCTAGGGCACTTCCACTTATGGTCCTATAGCTTAGGGAAATTAAAATCAAAAAGACACAGCCACCCCAAACATTGGGACGCCTCTGTTTACAAGAACCTCGTTTACAGTACAAGTTCAACATCGCAGAAAGTGAAAAATGGATAAAGAAGTTGTGGTATTTACTTACAAAGCAATATCACTCAGCAATGAAATCTATGTCATCAGGCCCTTAGCAGCACAATGAGTGGATTCAGGTATGATGATTCTAACTGAAATAAGTCACACAGAAAAAGAAACATCATAAGATATCAGTAATACACGGAATGTAAACTTGGCTACACAGGAACTGTATTACAGAACAGAACAGGGTCTCAAATTTAGAAAACCAACTTATGATTGCTTAAGGGGAAAGGTGAGTTGGGGTGCTGCATAAAACCAGAGATTGAAATGAGCACAGATAAAGTTCCTTAAGCCAAATATGGAATAGACAAGAGCTACTCCTTGCTCAACGAAATGGACTCAACACCCCATATTAAACGCCTAAGAATGTACCTGACTAGTAAGTATCTTAAAACCTATGGATTGCTATGTCTCCGAAAGAGAATCAAGCGTGTGTACAGGGGCATAAACGCAGCAGTGATAGGATTGGAGAGGTTCGGTGAGCAAATGAAGACCCTTTGAAGTCATATTGCATGGTACCCATTCCACGGGTTTCAACTACCCAGGTTTAAGGTATTCTTCCTTCAGCTAAAACATGCATGTGGAACCTAGAGTATGATCAACCATGTGATCGGGAGACGTGTTCAAATATGTCTCAGTTTTCGTACCCTGGTACTCGGGTGCAACATTCCAGACGCTTTACTAACACCCTCCCGACTTGGAGAGTCAGTCCCTTTAACCTCCTGTTTGGCCCAGTTTGCAATTTCTGCGGAAGATGAACAGGAATAGCGAGAACCAATGAGAGACTAGCTGGAGGTGTCTGGACGGGCAAATTTAACTCTCATTTCCCACCAGGAAGAGGAATTAACCAAAGGCTCAGCGTGCCGTGCCGGAACCAGATTAGGGCCTGAAGCCATCCTGCGGTGTTGCGGCCAGCTCAAAAGAAAGCGAGTTGAAGAAAGGAGCTCAGGGGCACTGTAATTCACAAACCTGCAGAGTTATAAATGACAGCTATCGTCCAAAAATATACTGAAGTAAGGCTGCCAAGAGGACTTGAAAGCGGGGCAGAATTGCAGGAAACCGATTTCAGGAGGCAGACTGGAATTGCATTGAAAGCATAGGAAAAGAGGCAGAACGTCCACAATGATGCACTTGGCCAAAAAGGGCGTATGCGTTTTTTCCTGAATATATTCAGGAAAAAACGCATACGCCCTTTTTGGCCAACCAAGCAAGCTTGCAAAGGAAATCTGCACTACAATGAAGTCTCACTTCCCCCCGGTCAAAAGGGCCATCTGAAAAAAGTGTAAAATCCAGAAAGGCAGGACAGGCCATGGAGAACTGGGAGCCTTGTTATGCTGATGGGCGGGATGTAAATTGCCAACAGACACTCGGGAGAAGTGTATGGTGTTTCCTGAAACATCTAAAAAACAAAGCAACAGAGCCTAGGGCACTTCCACTTATGGTCCTATAGCTTAGGGAAATTAAAATCAAAAAGACACAGCCACCCCAAAGTTTGGGACGCCTCTGTTTACAAGAACCTCGTTTACAGTACAAGTTCAACATCGCAGAAAGTGAAAAATGGATAAAGAAGTTGTGGTATTTACTTACAAAGCAATATCACTCAGCAGTGAAATCTATGTCATCAGGCCCTTAGCAGCACAATGAGTGGATTCAGGTATGATGATTCTAACTGAAATAAGTCACACAGAAAAAGAAACATCATAAGATATCAGTAATACACGGAATGTAAACTTGGCTACACAGGAACTGAATTACAGAACAGAACAGGGTCTCAAATTTAGAAAACCAACTTATGATTGCTTAAGGGGAAAGGTGAGTTGGGGTGCTGCATAAAACCAGAGATTGAAATGAGCACAGATAAAGTTCCTTAAGCCAAATATGGAATAGACAAGAGCTACTCCTTGCTCAACGAAATGGACTCAACACCGCATATTAAATGCCTAAGAATGTACCTGACTAGTAAGTATCTTAAAACCTATGGATTGCTAAGTCTCCGAAAGAGAATCAAGCGTGTGTACAGGGGCATAAACGCAGCAGTGATAGGATTGGAGAGGTTCGGTGAGCAAATGAAGACCCTTTGAAGTCATATTGCATGGTACCCATTCCACGGGTTTCAACTACCCAGGTTTAAGGTATTCTTCCTTCAGGTAAAACATGCATGTGGAACCTAGAGTATGATCAACCATGTGATCGGGAGACGTGTTCAAATATGTCTCAGTTTTCGTACCCTGGTACTCGGGTGCAACATTCCAGACGCTTTACTAACACCCTCCCGACTTGGAGAGTCAGTCCCTTTAACCTCCTGTTTGGCCCAGTTTGCAATTTCTGCGGAAGATGAACAGGAATAGCGAGAACCAATGAGAGACTAGCTGGAGGTGTCTGAACGGGCAAATTTAACTCTCATTTCCCACCAGGAAGAGGAATTAACCAAAGGCTCAGCGTGCCGTGCCGGAACCAGATTAGGGCCTGAAGCCATCCTGCGGTGTTGCGGCCAGCTCAAAAGAAAGCGAGTTGAAGAAAGGAGCTCAGGGGCACTGTAATTCACAAACCTGCAGAGTTATAAATGACAGCTATCGTCCAAAAATATACTGAAGTAAGGCTGCCAAGAGGACTTGAAAGCGGGGCAGAATTGCAGGAAACCGATTTCAGGAGGTAGACTGGAATTGCATTGAAAGCATAGGAAAAGAGGCAGAACGTCCACAATGATGCACTTGGCCAAAAAGGGCGTATGCGTTTTTTCCTGAATATATTCAGGAAAAAACGCATACGCCCTTTTTGGCCAACCAAGCAAGCTTGCAAAGGAAATCTGCACTACAATGAAGTCTCACTTCCCCCCGGTCAAAAGGGCCATCTGAAAAAAGTGTAAAATCCAGAACGGCAGGACAGGCCATGGAGAACTGGGAGCCTTGTTACGCTGATGGGCGGGATGTAAATTGCCAACAGACACTCCGGAGAAGTGTATGGTGTTTCCTGAAACATCTAAAAAACAAAGCAACAGAGCCTAGGGCACTTCCACTTATGGTCCTATAGCTTAGGGAAATTAAAATCAAAAAGACACAGCCACCCCAAACATTGGGACGCCTCTGTTTACAAGAACCTCGTTTACAGTACAAGTTCAACATCGCAGAAAGTGAAAAATGGATAAAGAAGTTGTGGTATTTACTTACAAAGCAATATCACTCAGCAATGAAATCTATGTCATCAGGCCCTTAGCAGCACAATGAGTGGATTCAGGTATGATGATTCTAACTGAAATAAGTCACACAGAAAAAGAAACATCATAAGATATCAGTAATACACGGAATGTAAACTTGGCTACACAGGAACTGTATTACAGAACAGAACAGGGTCTCAAATTTAGAAAAGCAACTTATGCTTGCTTAAGGGTAAAGGTGAGTTGGGGTGCTGCATAAAACCAGAGATTGAAATGAGCACAGATAAAGTTCCTTAAGCCAAATATGGAATAGACAAGAGCTACTCCTTGCTCAACGAAATGGACTCAACACCGCATATTAAACGCCTAAGAATGTACCTGACTAGTAAGTATCTTAAAACCTATGGATTGCTATGTCTCTGAAAGAGAATCAAGCATGTGTACAGGGGCATAAACGCAGCAGTGATAGGATTGGAGAGGTTCGGTGAGCAAATGAAGACCCTTTGAAGTCATATTGCATGGTACCCATTCCACGGGTTTCAACTACCCAGGTTTAAGGTATTCTTCCTTCAGCTAAAACATGCATGTGGAACCTAGAGTATGATCAACCATGTGATCGGGAGACGTGTTCAAATATGTCTCAGTTTTCGTACCCTGGTACTCGGGTGCAACATTCCAGACGCTTTACTAACACCCTCCCGACTTGGAGAGTCAGTCCCTTTAACCTCCTGTTTGGCCCAGTTTGCAATTTCTGCGGAAGATGAACAGGAATAGCGAGAACCAATGAGAGACTAGCTGGAGGTGTCTGGACGGGCAAATTTAACTCTCATTTCCCACCAGGAAGAGGAATTAACCAAAGGCTCAGCGTGCCGTGCCGGAACCAGATTAGGGCCTGAAGCCATCCTGCGGTGTTGCGGCCAGCTCAAAAGAAAGCGAGTTGAAGAAAGGAGCTCAGGGGCACTGTAATTCACAAACCTGCAGAGTTATAAATGACAGCTATCGTCCAAAAATATACTGAAGTAAGGCTGCCAAGAGGACTTGAAAGCGGGGCAGAATTGCAGGAAACCGATTTCAGGAGGTAGACTGGAATTGCATTGAAAGCATAGGAAAAGAGGCAGAACGTCCACAATGATGCACTTGGCCAAAAAGGGCGTATGCGTTTTTTCCTGAATATATTCAGGAAAAAACGCATACGCCCTTTTTGGCCAACCAAGCAAGCTTGCAAAGGAAATCTGCACTACAATGAAGTCTCACTTCCCCCCGGTCAAAAGGGCCATCTGAAAAAAGTGTAAAATCCAGAAAGGCAGGACAGGCCATGGAGAACTGGGAGCCTTGTTATGCTGATGGGCGGGATGTAAATTGCCAGCAGACACTCGGGAGAAGTGTATGGTGTTTCCTGAAACATCTAAAAAACAAAGCAACAGAGCCTAGGGCACTTCCACTTATGGTCCTATAGCTTAGGGAAATTAAAATCAAAAAGACACAGCCACCCCAAACATTGGGACGCCTCTGTTTACAAGAACCTCGTTTACAGTACAAGTTCAACATCGCAGAAAGTGAAAAATGGATAAAGAAGTTGTGGTATTTACTTACAAAGCAATATCACTCAGCAATGAAATCTATGTCATCAGGCCCTTAGCAGCACAATGAGTGGATTCAGGTATGATGATTCTAACTGAAATAAGTCACACAGAAAAAGAAACATCATAAGATATCAGTAATACACGGAATGTAAACTTGGCTACACAGGAACTGTATTACAGAACAGAACAGGGTCTCAAATTTAGAAAAGCAACTTATGCTTGCTTAAGGGTAAAGGTGAGTTGGGGTGCTGCATAAAACCAGAGATTGAAATGAGCACAGATAAAGTTCCTTAAGCCAAATATGGAATAGACAAGAGCTACTCCTTGCTCAACGAAATGGACTCAACACCGCATATTAAACGCCTAAGAATGTACCTGACTAGTAAGTATCTTAAAACCTATGGATTGCTATGTCTCTGAAAGAGAATCAAGCATGTGTACAGGGGCATAAACGCAGCAGTGATAGGATTGGAGAGGTTCGGTGAGCAAATGAAGACCCTTTGAAGTCATATTGCATGGTACCCATTCCACGGGTTTCAACTACCCAGGTTTAAGGTATTCTTCCTTCAGCTAAAACATGCATGTGGAACCTAGAGTATGATCAACCATGTGATCGGGAGACGTGTTCAAATATGTCTCAGTTTTCGTACCCTGGTACTCGGGTGCAACATTCCAGACGCTTTACTAACACCCTCCCGACTTGGAGAGTCAGTCCCTTTAACCTCCTGTTTGGCCCAGTTTGCAATTTCTGCGGAAGATGAACAGGAATAGCGAGAACCAATGAGAGACAAGCTGGAGGTGTCTGGACGGGCAAATTTAACTCTCATTTCCCACCAGGAAGAGGAATTAACCAAAGGCTCAGCGTGCCGTGCCGGAACCAGATTAGGGCCTGAAGCCATCCTGCGGTGTTGCGGCCAGCTCAAAAGAAAGCGAGTTGAAGAAAGGAGCTCAGGGGCACTGTAATTCACAAACCTGCAGAGTTATAAATGACAGCTATCGTCCAAAAATATACTGAAGTAAGGCTGCCAAGAGGACTTGAAAGCGGGGCAGAATTGCAGGAAACCGATTTCAGGAGGTAGACTGGAATTGCATTGAAAGCATAGGAAAAGAGGCAGAACGTCCACAATGATGCACTTGGCCAAAAAGGGCGTATGCGTTTTTTCCTGAATATATTCAGGAAGAAACGCATACGCCCTTTTTGGCCAACCAAGCAAGCTTGCAAAGGAAATCTGCACTACAATGAAGTCTCACTTCCCCCCGGTCAAAAGGGCCATCTGAAAAAAGTGTAAAATCCAGAAAGACAGGACAGGCCATGGAGAACTGGGAGCCTTGTTATGCTGATGGGCGGGATGTAAATTGCCAACAGACACTCGGGAGAAGTGTATGGTGTTTCCTGAAACATCTAAAAAACAAAGCAACAGAGCCTAGGGCACTTCCACTTATGGTCCTATAGCTTAGGGAAATTAAAATCAAAAAGACACAGCCACCCCAAAGTTTGGGACGCCTCTGTTTACAAGAACCTCGTTTACAGTACAAGTTCAACATCGCAGAAAGTGAAAAATGGATAAAGAAGTTGTGGTATTTACTTACAAAGCAATATCACTCAGCAGTGAAATCTATGTCATCAGGCCCTTAGAAGCACAATGAGTGGATTCAGGTATGATGATTCTAACTGAAATAAGTCACACAGAAAAAGAAACATCATAAGATATCAGTAATACACGGAATGTAAACTTGGCTACACAGGAACTGAATTACAGAACAGAACAGGGTCTCAAATTTAGAAAACCAACTTATGCTTGCTTAAGGGTAAAGGTGAGTTGGGGTGCTGCATAAAACCAGAGATTGAAATGAGCACAGATAAAGTTCCTTAAGCCAAATATGGAATAGACAAGAGCTACTCCTTGCTCAACGAAATGGACCCAACACCGCATATTAAATGCCTAAGAATGTACCTGACTAGTAAGTATCTTAAAACCTATGGATTGCTATGTCTCCGAAAGAGAATCAAGCGTGTGTACAGGGGCATAAACGCAGCAGTGATAGGTTTGGAGAGGTTCGGTGAGCAAATGAAGACCCTTTGAAGTCATATTGCATGGTACCCATTCCACGGGTTTCAACTACCCAGGTTTAAGGTATTCTTCCTTCAGGTAAAACATGCATGTGGAACCTAGAGTATGATCAACCATGTGATCGGGAGACGTGTTCAAATATGTCTCAGTTGTCGTACCCTGGTACTCGGGTGCAACATTCCAGACGCTTTACTAACACCCTCCCGACTTGGAGAGTCAGTCCCTTTAACCTCCTGTTTGGCCCAGTTTGCAATTTCTGCGGAAGATGAACAGGAATAGCGAGAACCAATGAGAGACTAGCTGGAGGTGTCTGGACGGGCAAATTTAACTCTCATTTCCCACCAGGAAGAGGAATTAACCAAAGGCTCAGCGTGCCGTGCCGGAACCAGATTAGGTCCTGAAGCCATCCTGCGGTGTTGCGGCCAGCTCAAAAGAAAGCGAGTTGAAGAAAGGAGCTCAATGGCACTGTAATTCACAAACCTGCAGACTTATAAATGACAGCTATCGTCCAAAAATATACTGAAGTAAGGCTGCCAAGAGGACTTGAAAGCGGGGCAGAATTGCAGGAAACCGATTTCAGGAGGTAGACTGGAATTGCATTGAAAGCATAGGAAAAGAGGCAGAACGTCCACAATGATGCACTTGGCCAAAAAGGGCGTATGCGTTTTTTCCTGAATATATTCAGGAAGAAACGCATACGCCCGTTTTGGCCAACCAAGCAAGCTTGCAAAGGAAATCTGCACTACAATGAAGTCTCACTTCCCCCCGTCAAAAGGGCCATCTGAAAAAAGTGTAAAATCCAGAAAGGCAGGACAGGCCATGGAGAACTGGGAGCCTTGTTATGCTGATGGGCGGGATGTAAATTGCCAACAGACACTCGGGAGAAGTGTATGGTGTTTCCTGAAACATCTAAAAAACAAAGCAACAGAGCCTAGGGCACTTCCACTTATGGTCCTATAGCTTAGGGAAATTAAAATCAAAAAGACACAGCCACCCCAAAGTTTGGGACGCCTTTGTTTACAAGAACCTCGTTTACAGTACAAGTTCAACATCGCAGAAAGTGAAAAATGGATAAAGAAGTTGTGGTATTTACTTACAAAGCAATATCACTCAGCAATGAAATCTATGTCATCAGGCCCTTAGCAGCACAATGAGTGGATTCAGGTATGATGATTCTAACTGAAATAAGTCACACAGAAAAAGAAACATCATAAGATATCAGTAATACACGGAATGTAAACTTGGCTACACAGGAACTGTATTACAGAACAGAACAGGGTCTCAAATTTAGAAAAGCAACTTATGCTTGCTTAAGGGTAAAGGTGAGTTGGGGTGCTGCATAAAACCAGAGATTGAAATGAGCACAGATAAAGTTCCTTAAGCCAAATATGGAATAGACAAGAGCTACTCCTTGCTCAACGAAATGGACTCAACACCCCATATTAAACGCCTAAGAATGTACCTGACTAGTAAGTATCTTAAAACCTATGGATTGCTATATCTCTGAAAGAGAATCAAGCATGTGTACAGGGGCATAAACGCAGCAGTGATAGGATTGGAGAGGTTCGGTGAGCAAATGAAGACCCTTTGAAGTCATATTGCATGGTACCCATTCCACGGGTTTCAACTACCCAGGTTTAAGGTATTCTTCCTTCAGGTAAAACATGCATGTGGAACCTAGAGTATGATCAACCATGTGATCGGGAGACGTGTTCAAATATGTCTCAGTTTTCGTACCCTGGTACTCGGGTGCAACATTCCAGACGCTTTACTAACACCCTCCCGACTTGGAGAGTCAGTCCCTTTAACCTCCTGTTTGGCCCAGTTTGCAATTTCTGCGGAAGATGAACAGGAATAGCGAGAACCAATGAGAGACTAGCTGGAGGTGTCTGGACGGGCAAATTTAACTCTCATTTCCCACCAGGAAGAGGAATTAACCAAAGGCTCAGCGTGCCGTGCCGGAACCAGATTAGGGCCTGAAGCCATCCTGCGGTGTTGCGGCCAGCTCAAAAGAAAGCGAGTTGAAGAAAGGAGCTCAGGGGCACTGTAATTCACAAACCTGCAGAGTTATAAATGACAGCTATCGTCCAAAAATATACTGAAGTAAGGCTGCCAAGAGGACTTGAAAGCGGGGCAGAATTGCAGGAAACCGATTTCAGGAGGTAGACTGGAATTGCATTGAAAGCATAGGAAAAGAGGCAGAACGTCCACAATGATGCACTTGGCCAAAAAGGGCGTATGCGTTTTTTCCTGAATATATTCAGGAAGAAACGCATACGCCCTTTTTGGCCAACCAAGCAAGCTTGCAAAGGAAATCTGCACTACAATGAAGTCTCACTTCCCCCCGGTCAAAAGGGCCATCTGAAAAAAGTGTAAAATCCAGAAAGACAGGACAGGCCATGGAGAACTGGGAGCCTTGTTATGCTGATGGGCGGGATGTAAATTGCCAACAGACACTCGGGAGAAGTGTATGGTGTTTCCTGAAACATCTAAAAAACAAAGCAACAGAGCCTAGGGCACTTCCACTTATGGTCCTATAGCTTAGGGAAATTAAAATCAAAAAGACACAGCCACCCCAAAGTTTGGGACGCCTCTGTTTACAAGAACCTCGTTTACAGTACAAGTTCAACATCGCAGAAAGTGAAAAATGGATAAAGAAGTTGTGGTATTTACTTACAAAGCAATATCACTCAGCAGTGAAATCTATGTCATCAGGCCCTTAGAAGCACAATGAGTGGATTCAGGTATGATGATTCTAACTGAAATAAGTCACACAGAAAAAGAAACATCATAAGATATCAGTAATACACGGAATGTAAACTTGGCTACACAGGAACTGAATTACAGAACAGAACAGGGTCTCAAATTTAGAAAACCAACTTATGCTTGCTTAAGGGTAAAGGTGAGTTGGGGTGCTGCATAAAACCAGAGATTGAAATGAGCACAGATAAAGTTCCTTAAGCCAAATATGGAATAGACAAGAGCTACTCCTTGCTCAACGAAATGGACCCAACACCGCATATTAAATGCCTAAGAATGTACCTGACTAGTAAGTATCTTAAAACCTATGGATTGCTATGTCTCCGAAAGAGAATCAAGCGTGTGTACAGGGGCATAAACGCAGCAGTGATAGGTTTGGAGAGGTTCGGTGAGCAAATGAAGACCCTTTGAAGTCATATTGCATGGTACCCATTCCACGGGTTTCAACTACCCAGGTTTAAGGTATTCTTCCTTCAGGTAAAACATGCATGTGGAACCTAGAGTATGATCAACCATGTGATCGGGAGACGTGTTCAAATATGTCTCAGTTGTCGTACCCTGGTACTCGGGTGCAACATTCCAGACGCTTTACTAACACCCTCCCGACTTGGAGAGTCAGTCCCTTTAACCTCCTGTTTGGCCCAGTTTGCAATTTCTGCGGAAGATGAACAGGAATAGCGAGAACCAATGAGAGACTAGCTGGAGGTGTCTGGACGGGCAAATTTAACTCTCATTTCCCACCAGGAAGAGGAATTAACCAAAGGCTCAGCGTGCCGTGCCGGAACCAGATTAGGTCCTGAAGCCATCCTGCGGTGTTGCGGCCAGCTCAAAAGAAAGCGAGTTGAAGAAAGGAGCTCAATGGCACTGTAATTCACAAACCTGCAGACTTATAAATGACAGCTATCGTCCAAAAATATACTGAAGTAAGGCTGCCAAGAGGACTTGAAAGCGGGGCAGAATTGCAGGAAACCGATTTCAGGAGGTAGACTGGAATTGCATTGAAAGCATAGGAAAAGAGGCAGAACGTCCACAATGATGCACTTGGCCATAAAGGGCGTATGCGTTTTTTCCTGAATATATTCAGGAAGAAACGCATACGCCCGTTTTGGCCAACCAAGCAAGCTTGCAAAGGAAATCTGCACTACAATGAAGTCTCACTTCCCCCCGGTCAAAAGGGCCATCTGAAAAAAGTGTAAAATCCAGAAAGGCAGGACAGGCCATGGAGAACTGGGAGCCTTGTTATGCTGATGGGCGGGATGTAAATTGCCAACAGACACTCGGGAGAAGTGTATGGTGTTTCCTGAAACATCTAAAAAACAAAGCAACAGAGCCTAGGGCACTTCCACTTATGGTCCTATAGCTTAGGGAAATTAAAATCAAAAAGACACAGCCACCCCAAAGTTTGGGACGCCTCTGTTTACAAGAACCTCGTTTACAGTACAAGTTCAACATTGCAGAAAGTGAAAAATGGATAAAGAAGTTGTGGTATTTACTTACAAAGCAATATCACTCAGCAATGAAATCTATGTCATCAGGCCCTTAGCAGCACAATGAGTGGATTCAGGTATGATGATTCTAACTGAAATAAGTCACACAGAAAAAGAAACATCATAAGATATCAGTAATACACGGAATGTAAACTTGGCTACACAGGAACTGAATTACAGAACAGAACAGGGTCTCAAATTTAGAAAACCAACTTATGCTTGCTTAAGGGTAAAGGTGAGTTGGGGTGCTGCATAAAACCAGAGATTGAAATGAGCACAGATAAAGTTCCTTAAGCCAAATATGGAATAGACAAGAGCTACTCCTTGCTCAACGAAATGGACTCAACACCGCATATTAAACCCCTAAGAATGTACCTGACTAGTAAGTATCTTAAAACCTATGGATTGCTATGTCTCCAAAAGAGAATCAAGCGTGTGTACAGGGGCATAAACGCAGCAGTGATAGGATTGGAGAGGTTCGGTGAGCAAATGAAGACCCTTTGAAGTCATATTGCATGGTACCCATTCCACGGGTTTCAACTACCCAGGTTTAAGGTATTCTTCCTTCAGCTAAAACATGCATGTGGAACCTAGAGTATGATCAACCATGTGATCGGGAAATGTGTTCAAATATGTCTCAGTTTTCGTACCCTGGAACTCAGGTGCAAGATTCCAGACGCTTTACTAACACCCTCCCGACT